>NW_027168383.1:435000-492500 GCF_040954835.1 Lepisosteus oculatus | reverse complement strand
GATAAATACAAAACTTAAGCTTTTATTTTAATAAGATTTGTTTATAAAGCATAAGCAATCATTTATTACATTAATATATGTGAAAATAACATTTTAGCATCATATTATTACATACAGGTCTTTAGCTTCAACACAGTGATATATATATATATATGCTCAGTGATTTATTGGTACATGCCCAGGTCAATAATCAGAATGAGGATTTATTTCCAGACGGGCTACAGGTAGTGTTGTGAAATACTTCAACACACTGGATCGCAGATTTAGACCCCCTGCACTCTTACTCCTTAAAAACCAAAGAAATGAAGATATGTAGCAATCACATTGTAACAGGGGTGACAGTGACTTAATGCTTATATTAGTGGACTTCTGGTACCTTTAGGGTACGGTGTTCCCTGAAGGGCTCTCAAACCCTGCATTTCAGATGCCTAGCTGTATCGCTGATCTATTGCACCTCAGAATCACTTTTAAACCTTACCTCTGGTATCTTTAATCCCTATTGCTCAACGCATGGTGAAAGTATTGCATAAATGTGTCTGAAAATGAGCAATGGGCACCTGAGAGACTCATTTGCCTGTTTCACAAATGATCATATTTGACTAGAGATTCTGTTTGGGATTCAGTTGTGCATTCTGACAGCAATCCCTTTCAAAAAACGATACATTCTGGATGAGGTCAAAGGTGCAGGAACACTGTATTTAGGATGTGTTTTAAAATCCATTGACTGATCCCCGAATCCTGAAGTTTCTTCGCATGATATCGGGCTTGCAACCACTTTCTGAAAAATGATGAAAAATGCCAAAAATGAAAAAAAAGTTATCAATTCTAGAGCCTAAGAGGAAAACAAGACAAATGTATATCTCCAAATAATTTTATGTGCTTCAGAAGAGCCCAGGAAAGTTTTTTGCATACATGAAACCACGCCCGTTTGCACGTAAGCAGACATGGTTGCACACACGACTTCATGAAAGGACGCGTGCATGCGAAGTCATCCTGTTGAGCATTTGAAAAGCCGCACCACGCCGCACTTGAAATAGCTCTTACATTAGTGGTAGACGCAGGAATTTACGCTTTTTATTTACGCTCTTACCAACGCGATGGAAAGCAAAACAAAGCAAAGCAGAGCAAAACAACGAACAAACAAAAACCCTCACGTCCCGCACTTGCAAATAACGCCATTACGTGCCCAAGCGGTATTGTACGTCATCCTAGCACTGCACCCCCGGTGAACGGTATATGGGAACGAGCACACGCCACGAATCGTCTCGAATCACTCCCTACAGCTGTAAGGCACCTTGAAGCGTGCACCCCCAACATTCTTCTTTGCGCATCTGTGAAAGGTAAATTCTTGAGCAAACTCTGAACCAGCTCTAAGGAAACTAATCAGATTAGACATTACTTTGACTCATCTTTTTACGCTCAGTGCTGGATTGCTCAAACTCCAGCTAGGGTTAGGGTTAGCATTCCCATGCTACTTAGACACTTTGTTTACGCTCAGTGCTTGATTTTGGGAACTTCAGGACGAGTGGGAATTTTCTCCTATCTGTCAATTCTGTTTTGTTTTGAAGACTCTTGGCTGCCTATGTTGTACAGTGCAGCGTGAAGGAAACATTTTCCAAAACTGTGTCAGCTCAAAAGTTGTAAGAAAACCTCTCCAGCTGCTTTAACTCTCTTGATTTTTGTCATTTAACGTGACACTCGATGTATAACTGGAGCCTCACATATGCAAATGGTGAGGCTCCAGTTCGACACCCAGTTCGACACCACTTTACAGTATATGACAAAAGCATGGCAGACTGTGCCGGACCGGCAGATAACTTCTGCTTATTTTTACCATATTAAACATTGGAAATCCTCCCACTTGCATTTGTGACACTTGATTTTGGCTCCACCTAAGACACTCTTAAATCATCAAACACTTTTCTCTTCTCCCGCAACACTCTTGTCTGTCGGCACTATGTGGCAGCGTTGCATGACAACCCATCTCACCACGGAAAGGAACCTAACAGCTTTGGTAAGAGGGGAGAAAAGGACCTGGCCGTACGGGGCTCGAACCCATGACCTTGGCGTTATTAGCAACACACTCTAACCAACTGAGCTAACCAGCCTCACGACAATGGTCCTCTCTGTGCTGACACTGCTCATGATGTTTCCCGAGCCGAAACACTGCGTTTTTCCAAGCAATTTGACAAAGCCCGCCCACTGAAAACTGCAGCAGATCGTGTAAAGACGTTCAACTTTGTAACTACTGCACGCACAGGAAGCAGAATAAATTCCTCTTTTCAAACTGTCAAAGGTTTGCTTTGCGAACGCTGCAGGACATCGCACAATCTCTTTTGAACGGGGACAAACGATTTCTTATGGGGCGCAGTAAGTACAGACGATTAAAAAGCTCCACTCATGCCGACGATGCAGCATGAAGAAGCGCAACCTAACATTTGACAGACAAAGGCCGGGCGCCGCTACGAGCAATATGAAATCAAACTGACAGCACACGGCGTTTCGCGCTGACTCAAAAGTGACCTCGACAGACGCTGTTCTCTGCATAACGCTGAAAGAGCTAAAGAGCGTTTCTGTTGAGACGTAACAAGCTCGTTTCTTTCTACCATGATGTCACCATGACCAAATCTGTCTTTAAACACCTTGCTCAGTCTCTGACGAGACTGTCAAAAATTGCTTTCGCCGATTGTATTGCAAACCGGCGGAAGCGGGGTATTGGGAAAAGTTTTCAACTAGCAATAATCGCGCCTCGGCTAAACCTCACAGGCTACGATACTGCCACTGCGCAAAGCTGATGGTTGCCAGGCAACCGCGGGGATCCTATGGAATATCGATCGTCTCATGGCATGTCGTTGCTGTAACGCTTCATATTTGTCCTCTTCTTCATCTAGCTTGAGGTTTTGAAGAATTTCATGACAGACAAGGGCTCCGTCGGGAACAAAGGGCGTTGTGAGAAAACCGTTGCTTATTTTCAGCAGCAGAAATACAACCCTTTAAATACAAGATGACAGAACAATGACGAAGGGCATGCCGGGAGGAACTCATGCACTACAGAGGAAAGGGGGCGGGCACGTACAGTTCACATTCAAGCCACAAGTACTCTTCTCCGATGTTGCACAAACAAATCCTAACGTCTTGAAAGTATTGCAGCATGTTTGTGTCCCACTTCCCGTGGCTGCAGGACGACTGACACGAACGGACAAACACAATCTGTGGCGTTTAGCGTGACATAGTCTTGCAGGCATCGTGCTGTCTCACTGCAATACTATACCGCTGGAGGAAACAGTCCATCTGGCCATGAAACTCATTTAAACGTCTAGCTACAGCAACTAACTATATCATGATTTATTCAGAATGTGTGGAATCAGCACGTCCCGGAGACAGCTTCCGAAATCGTGAGCATTCTCTGGTGGTAGGGGCGTTCAAGATGGCGCTCAGGTGGGAGGTAAAGTTTAGTGGTTGAGGAGTTTTTTTGAGTTTTTCATGACCTGAATGTTAATTTTTGCTTTTTTTGACTACAGAAAAATAAAGACTTAACACTAGTTGTTTAAACTTCAGTTATAATTGAAAGAAAAAAAAACGATTTTTTTTAGGTTTAAGAATTTCGATATGAGTAACACTGGGAAAAGAAAAGAGAGTGCTGGGTCCTCGAAGGAGAAATCTAAGATACCTCAATCGTATATGTATAGCACTACAAGAAAATCGATGGAACTACAGGGAAAAGTGAAGCAGCTGGAGGGGACGTGGAAAGAGTGCTGGAGATGCGCTCGTACGGTAGAGCCGGAGTCCCTGCCCAGCACACCTGTGAAAACCCCGGCGGCCAAGAGAGGAAGGGGTGACCTGACGCTGGAGGAGCTCCAAACCAACATCTTTAACATGATGGGTGAGCTGAAGGAAATGATTCGATTTAATACAGTCGCAATCGAAAGTCTTAAAAAGTCCATGGACTGTGTGTTTAAAGAGGTTGAAGACTTAAAGAGTGAAGTAAAAGTTCTTAAACAAGTAAATACCGAACAAGAAAAGCATATTAAAGAACTTGAATTGAAAGTGAACGATGTAGAAAGATTCTGTCGACGATGGAATTTAAAATTATTTGGAGTTAAAGAGGAACGTGATAAGGACCTTGTTGCAACAGTGAAGGGTATCTGTAAAAGGACCCTGCCGGACCAGGAGGACGTAATATCGGCCATTGACTTTGTTCACAGGCTCGGGAGAGCGAACATGTCTGGGCAAGTGCGCCCCAGATCGATTATAATACAGTTCACCAAGAGGATGGCGAGGGACATGCTGTGGCGAGCGGCGAGGGGGAATGAGTATTTGAATGGGAACAAACTGAGGTTTGCAGAGGAACTGTCTGCCGCGGGCAGGAGCACCAGGAACCAGCTGTGGCCCCAGGTTGAAGCTGCCAGAAGAGAGGGGAGGAGAGCCTACTTTGTGGGAGCGAGGGCCTTTGTGGACGGGAAGGAGATTTGCTCCCAGTGACTGCTCAGTTAATGATTATGTTTGGTTTTATTTGTTATACCAGTATATACTAGTGTTTCTTTAGTGTTAGTTTGGAATGGTGTAGTTAAGTGTTAAGGACTGTTATAGTTCTGGTTCTTTGAAAAACTCAATAGTTTAGACAGTCTTAGAGTTAGTTATTTGCTTTTGTGTATGTCTTTTTCATGAATGCCAGAGGTACTCGAAATGTTGTTAAAAGAAAAACGTTTTTTTTGTTTTGTAAAAAACTGTGCTGAGTTTTATTTTTTTACAGGAAACGCATGCATGTTGAAACTAAAGTTTATAATTGAGAAATATTAAAGCAAGGAAAATATGATACGTGTAAAATATACAATTTGATCACATAATTACTTAATTACCTCTGGTAGTTAAATGTTTTTTTTCTGCTGCGTTTTTTTTCTCTTGTACATGACTCTGATCCTCTTGTTGTATTTGTATTTGTAAATTCTACATGTTTAATAAAAATAAAAAAAAGCATTATAATCAAGTGCAGGAGCTGAGGGCTTTTGTTTTGTTTCGTTTTCCATGGCGTTCGTAAGCACGCAAATCAAAGGCAATTCTTGCGTCTAACACGAATGTAAATGCTTTTGAAAGTGCAGTGCAGGGAATGCGCCCTGCCCTACAAATAAAACAGGTCTACGGATCTGAAACCTGCTCCACGGAAAACAGTTCTGTTGCGCTTTTGATCAAAGGGAGATTCTCTGTTCTTACTTTTTGATGACATAACACCCAAAGGGGCTTCTTTGGAGCTGGATTCCAACCAACATCCTAAAGTTTCTTGGCGGTATACTTTACAGTCCTCTGTTCGGTCGACAAGGAACAGAAGGGGGCAGCTTTCCTGAACATACAGCGCAATGTACTGTAGTGTTCCCCTTCATTGAATTCGCAGTTCTGCATCAGACCTCTAACTCGTTTCCTTAGCTTGGATTTAAGCCACGAAGCAGGCTTCTACTGTATAAACGTCTAGAGGAATCACAAACTATTTGAGAGGCCATCATCCCAGGGGGAACTGACAAAGTCTATCCCTAAACACCTAGCGCAGTCTCTCGAGAGACTGTCAAAAATCGCTTTCTCCGTTTGTGCTGCAAGTAAGTGAAAACGCGGTCTCAACCCAGAGCCACTTGGCAGCAGCGGCACGTAAATACTGTTACTGCCACTGCTCGATACCGACGTTAGCCTACTATACCATGTTCAGCCACCGCTAGAAAATGTAAGGCTCTAGTACTGGAGCAAACAAAGGGAGGGCCAACGTCGAACGGGCACACGTAGAGAGCAACGAAGATGGGACTCGAACCCATGCATGCAGAGCACAATGGATTAGCAGTCCATCACCTTAACCACTCAGCCACCTCGTCGACAAAACTGGGCTGTCCAGACATGGGTTGGCGCGCTCCAGATGATCTTTTTCTTTTTTTTCCCTCGTACTCGAGGGTCCTTTTCCTGTTCCACATGCGATTTCAACATTTTCCTTGGGAGATGTCAAGCCAGCAAGCCACTGCTGTGGTTCAGTGGCCAGTGTGGAGTTCAGTGGCCCTGTTGTACACAGAAAGCACATTGAGCTTCTTGGACATGAAAAGTTCCAGATAAAAGCCATTTGTCATCCTTTCTCTTGGTGTCGATGTTGCTATTGTATGTAAAGGTGGCAACTTGCTCAGCGAGCAGGCGGAGCACACACCGAATGCAGATGTGTCTGAGTGGTGTGTCCAAGTGGCTGCAAAAGGACAATACTCCTGGGGCGCCGTGGCTTAAAGCGTTGGTTATAGCGCTTGTCTCTTAAACAGGAGATCCTGGGTCCGAATCCCAGTGGTGCCTTCTTTGTTCTGTCTTCTCGAACAGAACTGGTCCTTACAGACAACCGCCTACGGCTAGACTTAATTAGATGCAAGTATTCATTTCCTGTCTTTAACGCGACTTGTTTTTCTTAAAATGGATGGAACTTGCAAAACATGAAATACAAACATTGCTAATCAGCGCTAGCGGCTGGCAAAAAAAAAGAAGTCAGCAATGTTTTTTTTCTTTAACCTTAACCCTGCTAATGGAGAAGAGTTAAACGACCGAGTCTATGCAGCTTAAACGGTGCTCACGTCGGGTTCTTAGCTGAAACGGTGGTAAATCACGGTCACCGCAGTCCTTAATCTTTTAAAAGGATACAAAATTGAACCTAGTCGCCACATCACATACATCCTGTTCAACGATAAAAAGGTGACATCTATCCTCGATCCAGAGTAAATCTCACGTTGAGGGCATATTTTTTTCCACTTTACCATGAGTCGGGCTCAGCTGCACAGAGGCGAGAGCAGAGCAATGAGGTCACGGGGACAGGGGAGTCACACGCAGGCGGTTTAAACACGCGGAAGAAAACTGAGGGATCCACAGTATGTGGACCCTCCGTGCGCCATCAGTCCGCACTCCGGACTCTGAATCCTGCCATCCGAGTTAAGATCTCGGCGGAACCTGAGGCGCAGTTCCTTCTTAAAACGTAATCTGGTGAGCATTTCTAGAATCGTACTTGTATAGATGCAGCCCTTAATGTGTTGCTAGGTTAAAATTGATGACTTCTTGAACTTCAGTAGGCAACTGCCCTCTTGATTTCGGATTTAATTTCTTTATTACAGGAGCGCTTTTATGAAGACAGAGTCATGTTCAGGTACTTTGCTTGATGGAGGAAGCATATTTCGGACTCTGTGATCTGCTCACCTGGAAAGGTCTGCTGTACTACTACAAGAGAGAAGTAGAGTCTGGAAGAATGGACAATTTTATGATGCTTTGGAAGATAATGTTTTTTTTTCTTTGAAATCGAAATGAATCAGAATATCAGTGCAAAAGACAAACTCTTGGTTTGGTTTAAAGAGATATGGTTTTAAAACAGACAAAATGTAGAAAACAGGTGTTTCTCACTTTTGGAAAAGAATGGACCGGGGGTAATATTTTACTAGTTGCAGTGCTGATCTCACTGGGTTACAGTCCTGCAGTGTCACACTGGATAACGTGTCTGACTACGGATCAGAAGATTGTAGGTTCGACTCCTGCCTGGCTCGGGTCGTTTTTAAACGCATCGGGCTACTCCCTAAGTAGTCTGTGCTACTTACTGCATTGTAATCGTACCCAGTAAGAGATTTCCTTCATGTAAATGAACTGCACCTAACAGCTTTAGAAAAACACCTGGGCTCAGTATGGTGTTGAGAGCTTAGTGTTGCTGTTCTAATTAGCACGCACTGCATCGCCTATGAGCCCGAACTTTTCAATTATTCCGATCAGTAAGTCAAAACGTAGTCCACATGAACGGTAGAAATATTCTCTTGTCTGTCTCTTGTTTGTATAGAACTGAATGTCCCTGACAATGTACTGTTAGTTTTAATTGAAGAACGGCATTTGTGTTCAAATATACCAGACAAGTTTATGTAACTGCTCATGCGACACTCAGATGTAATTAGTCAAGAAATAAAGTCGAGCAACAGCTGCGGGTTTGATTCTGAACGTATGAGATTGCAGCGCCTTTTACTTCCATTGACAAATGATAGAGATTCGAAGAGAGATCCTTCAGACCAGCAAGCAAACCCACGGATATTTCGGTTTTCTATCTAGGCAACGTTGGTGTCTGCAATAGCATACATGAAAGCGTGATGCAGGGTGAGCGCCCCCCCACCGGCACCATTAACACCACTTCCAGCTGGAAACTTTGTTTTTCCCTGTAGCTCACCCTCATCCGGGTACCGACCTGGCTAACAAATGCTTTGCTTCAGTGGGTTTTCAGTTGCGAGTTGCAAGGGGATGCAAGTGATGGAGCCGCTCGCTGCAAGAGCCACTGCTTTGGCTGGGAATCGAACCAGAGCCTCCCACATGGTAAGCGAGAATTTTACCACTGAACCACCAATGCTCAGTACCCAGGCCTTCAAAAAAGACGCTTTTTTGGTGCTCTGTAAAAAAAGCGTCGACATTACCTCTTTCAAAAGGCTTCACTTTCCTAGTCACATTCCAAGGCTCATTGAACCCGGGCTGTTTCCTCCAGCGGTATAGTATTGCAGTTAGACAGCACGATGCCTGCAAGACGCTCTGATGTCACGCTCTGACGAGACTGTCAAAAATTGCTTTCGCCGATTGTATTGCAAACCGGCGGAAGCGGGGTATTGGGAAAAGTTTTCAACTAGCAATAATCGCGCCTCGGCTAAACCTCACAGGCTACGATACTGCCACTGCGCAAAGCTGACGGTTGCCAGGCAACCGCGGGGATCCTATGGAAATCGTTATCGATCGTCTCATGGCATGTCGTTGCGGTAACGCTTCATATTTGTCGTCTTCTTCTTCTTCTAGCTTGAGGTTTTGAAGAATTTCATGACAGACAAGGGCTCCGTTGGGAACAAAGGGCGTTGTGAGAAAACCGTTGCTTATTTTCAGCAGCAGAAATACAACCCTTTAAATACAAGATGACAGAATAATGACGAAGGGCATGCCGGGAGGAACTCATGCACTACAGAGGAAAGGGGGCGGGCACGTACAGTTCACATTCAAGCCACAAGTACTCTTCTCCGATGTTGCACAAACAAATCCTAACGTCCTGAAAGCATTGCAGCATGTTTGTGTCCCACTTCCCGTGGCTGCAGGACGACTGACACGAAGGGACAAACACAATCTGTGGCGTTTAGCGTGACATAGTCTTGCAGGCATCGTGCTGTCTCACTGCAATACTATACCGCTGGAGGAAACAGCCCGGGTTCGATGAGCATTGGAATGTGACTAGGAAAGTGAAGCCTTTTGAAAGAGGTAAAGCACTGCACAACGGAACTGAAGGAGAATCTTACAGGGGATTCTGAGCGGTGTCTGCATACACGCAGTCCGATACGGGTGCTGAAAGCTTGAGCTACTCTCAATGTCATGCTGCCTTTCCTCGGAGTAAATCTGTTACATTGAAAGAATGCTTCTGGCAGGTTCAAAAAGGGACCCTTGTTAATTTGAGAAATCAATGATTTCGAATGAATTCTGTATGCGTTAAAAGACAGCTATACACAGATAACATGCAGGACACTTCTCATGATGTTTCCCGAGCCGAAACACAGTGCGTTTTTCCAAGCCATCTGACAAAGCCCGCCCACTGAAAACTGCAGCAGATCGTGTAAAGACGTTCAACTTTGAAACTACTGCACGCACAGGAAGCAGAATAAATTCCTCTTTTCAAACTGTCAAAGGTTTGCTTTGCGAACGCTGCAGGACATCGCACAATCTCTTTTGAACGGGGACAAACGATTTCTTATGGGGCGCAGTAAGTACAGACGTTTAAAAAGCTCCACTCATGCCGACGATGCAGCATGAAGAAGCGCAACCTAACGTTTGACAGACAAAAGCCGGGCGCCGCTACGAGCAATATGAAATCAAACTGACAGCACACGGCGTTTCGCGCTGACTCAAAAGTGATCTCGACAGACGCTGTTCTCTGCATAACGCTGAAAGAGCTAAAGAGCGTTTCTGTTGAGACGTAACAAGCTTGTTTCTTTCTACCATGATGTTACCATGACAAAATCTGTCTTTAAACACCTTGCTCAGTCTCTGACGAGACTGTCAAAAATTGCTTTCGCCGATTGTATTGCAAACCGGCGGAAGCGGGGTATTGGGAAAAGTTTTCAACTAGCAATAATCGCGCCTCGGCTAAACCTCACAGGCTACGATACTGCCACTGCGCAAAGCTGACGGTTGCCAGGCAACCGCGGGGATCCTATGGAAATCGTTGTCAATCGTCTCATGGCATGTCGTTGCTGTAACGCTTCATATTTGCGGCCGGACACTTCCCGCCTCCCAAAGAAAAGAGCGCCAATCAGACAGGCGGAGACCGAGGACTCGCAGAGCAAACGGCCACAGTCGCAGTAATAAGAGCGATTGTGAGCGGTTTTGTTTTCTCTCTTTGACCAGCCCAGCTGCGCCCCACCCGAAGGCAGGGAAGCACAAAAATTGTATGGAACTCATTCATGCTCCTCTCCATGGAAATCTTTAGTAAAAGGCAAAAGATTTGTACGAGATGAAGAGAAACCAGAGTGCGTGGCTGGACAGCTGCAGGAGCCCAGGCCGCCTTCAAGGCCTCTGCCCTGCCGGTCGTGGTTGGTAATGCACCTGGCCTTACAAACGAGCCAGTGGGGCCCGTTCAGCTCCGGGCTCATCGCCTGCGGCTCTCGGCTTACCTGGCAGGGGAGATACCTTGATCAGCCTGTAGTTGGAGTAGTTGGATTGTTTTCTTGTTTTGTGGAAGCAGTGTTTGTTTTGCAGTTTGAGATGGCAACCTTTGGATCCCGCAAGAATGCTGTACGTTTTGAGCTTTTGGGTGACCTCTTCATGGATCGTATGCAGTTCAGCAGAAAAGTGTTACAGAAGGAACTTGGCTTTGAACCTCGGCACTTGGATTTCATCTTCGCTCTCCCAGGTCAGAAAGCATTTGAGGTTGTTTTTGCTACCTATTCTCTGTTTGAACAATGTGTGGATGTGTTTGAGGCAAAAAGAGGGAAAGTTCCTGCCCTTGAGAAGATCATCTTGCAGCCTCTGACACGGAGAGAGAGGAAAACGGTGCATGTTGTTATGTTCTCGGAACTGGCAAAGACGGAGGACATTCACACCTGGCTTAAGCAGTACTGCACCATCCACCATGGAACTGAGGTTAGAGATGTTGACGGTATAAAAACAGGAGCAAGGAAATTCGAGGTTTGCTTGCTACCGGACAATGTAAATGGAGGCTTAAGGCACCTGCCCTCTACAATCCGGCTGGGCGCCTGCAATGGCTATGTTTTTTATGTGGGACAACCAAAGGTGTGTCGGCGCTGTGGTGCTGTGGGACACCTGGCATCGTCCTGCACTGTGAAATGCTGCAAGACCTGTGGCAAACAGGGACATTTAGCCTCTGACTGTTCAATGCTGCCAAAGTGCAATTTATGTGGCTCGGAAGGACACGTTTTTAAGAACTGCCCTCACGCCTACGCCAATAAACTCAAAATGAGAAAGGATGAGGCAGTGCTTGTTTCAGCCAAACCGGCCCGAAAAGCCAAAGCAAACAACAAGTCAAACAAAGAACCCTTGTTGGACAAAGAGTCTCAGCCTCCAGCCAGGATCAGTCCTGCTGTGGCTCTGGGGCCGGTGGAAGAGAAATCCACTACGCCCCCACAACCGCAGACTGCACCAGACAAGCACGAGGGTTTGAAAACCCCCGAGAACAGCGAGGACCCCTCCCCCATTCCTGCTCCTCAGAACGAGGGCCAGTGTGGGGCCCCCCGGTGGAGCGGGTCCAGCGAGGATACCCAGGATTCAGCGGAGCTGCTTTTCTCAGACTCTGCAAGTGCTACAGATGCCCTCCTCTCCTCCATCCAGTCCATCACGGAGGATCTGCAACAGCTGGTGGGTGAGGGGGAAGAGGAGACTGGTGCATCGGCTGCACCCCTTTCCCCTCAGTGCTCCCAGGAGCTGGACTTGAGGAAAAGGAAAAATGACTCTGTTTTCTCCCCGAGCGAGGAGGAAGGAGAGCATAGCGATGGGGACAGCTGGAACCCCTCCACCCCTCCCTCTACCCCCTTCCTTGAAATGGACTCCGTGAACGCTTTTACTGCTGCCACCCTGATGAAGGCTCATTCAGAGGATGGCTCATTCAGAGGATGGCTCAACAGCAGGATATACATGGTCAGGGAGGAATAGCAGCTCCAGAATTGACTATTGCTTTGTCTCAGAGAGAGTGAAAGTTGTTGGGGTCACTCTTCAGCCTGTCTTCTTCTCAGATCATCAGGCTTTAGGGTGTAGAGTGGAACTCCAGGGCGGGACTGTCTTTGGCCCAGGCCTCTGGAAACTCAACACAAAGCTGCTAGAGAACGAGGGGGTAGTATCCCGCTACAAGGAGAAACTATCACAGTGGCTGTCCTTGCAGTGTCTGTACGGGTCAGTAGGAGAGTGGTGGGAGGAGGTGAAGGTGAGGACAAAGGCCTTTTTCATGGCTGAGGGAAGGAAGGCTGCTGCCAGACGGAGAGGAGTGCTAGCCAGGAAACAGAGGCAGCTGCAGCGTCTCTACACGATGCTGCACAGTGGCTTCGATGTGCTCGAGGATATCACCCTTTTAAAAAAGGACATCCGGAGCATAGCCGAAGAAAGTAGTCGAGGAGTGCTGTTAAGAAGCAGAGTGCAGTTCTTGGAAGAAAATGAGAAGTGTACTCGCTTCTTTTTCAGGAAAGTGGTAGGCTCCAAGTCTGTCATGGAAAGTGTAGTTGATGAGGAGGGACGAGAGAGAACAGAGCCGAGTGCTATCCTCTCCTGCACCGAGGCCTTCTACTCAAGACTGTACAGCTCTACAGAGGTAAAGGATGAAGAAATTCATTTTTTTACCTCAAAGCTAGAAAACGTTTTGAGTGAAGAAGATAGGGAAGTACTTGAGAGGGATTTGACAGTAGAAGAGCTGAGACAGGCTATGGAGAGCTTACAGCAGGGGAAAACTCCGGGTGCTGACGGGCTCCCTAAAGAATTTTATTGCACCTTTTGGGATCTGCTTCAGGATCCGCTACTGCTCTTATTCGAGGAAAGCTATAAGACAGAATTTCTGCCTGACTCCTTAAGAGAAGGCACTATCTCTCTCTTGTTTAAGAAAGGAGCAAAGAATGACATAAAGAACTGGAGACCCCTCAGCCTGTTAGGCGTGGACACTAAGATCCTGTCCAAAGCCCTTTTCCTGCGCCTACAAAATGTAGTGGCCTCACTGGTAGGGAAAGAACAGACTTGTGGGATAGCAGGACGCCTGATGAGCGACAACCTGGCCTTGTTGAGGGATGTCTGTCTGTACTCAGAGGATCGCTCCCTCCCTCTGTGCATTTTAAGTGTAGACCTAGAAAAGGCCTTTGACCGGTAGGCGGTGCGTGATTGGTTGACCGACAGGGGCACTCGTGGTCCATTGGTCTGTCGTAGAAAGACTTACTGTAAACGTCTTTACTGTGCCCGTTGTAGATATTGAATTTTGCCACTGAAGGGAAATCTTAGTAGCTGAGCATAAAAAGAATAGGAGCATACTGTAACGCGTGTGAAGGCCATAAACGATATTAATTTTGGAACGTAAACATACAGTATATAGCTGGTCTTGGTACTTTAAAGAAAAAAATACACACCAGTATTCCATTTCTCCCTAACCATTGTAAGCTTCGAAGTCTTTAACTAACGTGATACCAAGGTCAACAAGCATACTTTTAGAATTTGATTAAAAGGGAATATAATATGGAATCGCGTATCTCAAGAAATTAATAACGATATAATTATATTCATGTTGCAAAAGAACTGCAACGGACATAAAAACTCCCTTGCTTTTAACAGAGCGTTCCATAATTTCTAACTACGAAAATGCCAGGTGAAAGGATTTGTAAACATATTTTGTTAAAGCAAGTCAGTTTTTTCCGCAACACATAAAATACATTTTTCCAAGAAAGTTTAGCCTTTGTCACTAATGAAACCACTAAATAAAGACATAAATATAGAAATCTTAAGATTTGTTTTATTTAATGTTGGTAGCAGGATGAACTGTCAGAGTGTATATTTTGTCGCAAAGTTGCTGCAAGATGTTAACAGTGAAAAAGGTATTTAGAAATGAGTTATTTCAAGATGAAAAAGAAAACATACACGAAACATGGTTTCATAACGACCAGAATCGGTCTTGAGATATTTTTAACTTGATTTACAGTATTTGAGAGGTATGTCTTAACACCGATACTACAGTGCTTAATGTGTATATGTTTCTAGGTTTATATTATGCATTTCATACGGTCAAATTACTTTTGAGCAACTAATAAGAAGCGCGAAACGGTATGCGTTTTAGTTTCGTTTTGTGCTGGGACCCGTGGATTGATTAGAGATATCAAGTACATACAAGTCATTTTTTAAATGTTGTAGTTCGTCTTGAAAAAATGTTACGAGTACATCATCTATCAACAATTACACAGGTTCTGTTTCCATATTGCGGATTTTGGTTAGGTATTATCAAATCCAGTGGCGCTGTGTGTTAGTTTACTGAGTCCCATGTCACATGGTCTGTGATTGAAACCTGTAAAACCGGTTTAATTCGTCACAGCCAGCACTCTTCAGGTGTGAGGGTCTTCTGCTCAGAATGAAACGCTAAAATGTTTGTGTATATTCTAATGGTAGTGGGGGCAGGGTGTGTGGGAACAGGTTTGGTTGAAATTGCATTGGACATCTATGTTCTTCACACCTGAAACATTTTCTCTGAAAGCATTTTCTTCGCAGTTTAACCGATCTTGTTACAGCATGTTACAGTTTACTATTATTAACCATATTAATTTTAAGTGCATTAAAGTGAATGTAAAATCTTGTAAAAATATATTTTCATTGTTCAAATATACATTAAGTCTGACTATCATATAATAAGTTAAATACAAAACTAAAGATAAAATAGGGTTAAATATAATTCAAAATATTTTGCTAACAATGTTAACTGTTTATGAATAATAAAATGTATTAACTAAGGAGTAGGATGGCACAGTTGTTAGTATGTTTTTTGTTTTGTTTCTTTTTCATAAATACAACAGTAGTACCTGATGTCTCAGTGGCTTTCAAAATTAAATTATGCATGCAAACCTGTGAACTTGAAAGATAACTAAGATATCCATCCATTATATTCCATAATATCCATGAAATATATGGCGCTGAAATATGTGTGACGCAGTGGTGGCCTGACACGGTGAGGTGCCCTGGCAGCTGTGTGATGCAGTGGTGGTCGGGTATGTAGAGGTGCACTGGCAGCTGTGTGTTGTGACGCAGTGGTGGCCTGGCACGGTGAGGTGCGCTGGCAGCTGTGTGATGCAGTGGTGGTCGGGTATGTAGAGGTGCACTGGCAGCTGTGTGTTGTGACGCAGTGGTGGCCTGGCACGGTGAGGTGCGCTGGCAGCTGTGTGATGCAGTGGTGGTCGGGTATGTAGAGGTGCACTGGCAGCTGTGTGTTGTGACGCAGTGGTGGCCTGGCACGGTGAGGTGCGCTGGCAGCTGTGTGATGCAGTGGTGGTCGGGTATGTAGAGGTGCACTGGCAGCTGTGTGTTGTGACACAGTGGTGGCCTGGCACGGTGAGGTGCGCTGGCAGCTGTGTGATGCAGTGGTGGTCGGGTATGTAGAGGTGCACTGGCAGCTGTGTGTTGTGACGCAGTGGTGGCCTGGCACGGTGAGGTGCCCTGGCAGCTGTATGATGCAGTGGTGGCCTGGCACGGTGAGGTGCGCTTGCAGCTATGTGACGCAGTGGTGGCCTGGCACGGTGAGGTGCGCTGGCAGCTGTGTGATGCACAGCTCAGTTGGTTTTGTCCAACTGAGCAATCTTGCTTTCATAAAATATACCAACATTTTAATGACTGATGATTAACATGCTGTAATACACAGTTCAAAATTAAAGGCTCAAATGCTGTGCATGAGAGGTTAAGCTCCCCCTGGCGGTTTTACAAGGCGACGCCGGATAGTTAGTCACGTGACACACGTGAACCGCGTGATACCCCGGTGGGCGTGTCGCGGTATGCCGCGAAATACCTCACCCATTTTGAATGGCTGCATCTGTACGTTCAGAATCAAACCCGCAGCTGTTGTTCGACTTTATTTCTTGACTAATTACAACTGAGTGTCGCACGAGCAGTTACGTAAACTTGTCTGGTATATTTGAACACAAATGCCGTTCTTCAATTAAAACTAACAGTACATTGTCAGGGACATTCAGTTCTATAAAAACAAGAGACAGACAAGAGAATATTTCTTCCTTTCATGTGGACTACGTGTTGACTTACTGATCGGAATAATTGAAAAGTTCGGGTTCATAGCCGATGCAGTGCGTGCTAATTAGAACAGCAACGCTGAGTTCTCAGCACCGTACTGAGCCCAGGTGTTTTTCTAAAGCTGTCAGGTGCAGTTCATTTACATGAAGGAAATCTCTTACTGGGTGCAATTACAATGCAGTAAGTAGCACAGACTACTTAGGGAGCAGCCCGATGCGTTTAAAAATGACCTGAGCCAGGTAGGAGTCGAACCTACAATCTCCTGATTCGTAATCAGACGCGTTATCCATTGCGCCACTGGACCTGGTGTGACACTGCAGGACTGTAACCCAGTGAGCTCAGCCCTGCAACTAGTAAAATATTACCCCCGGTCCATTCTTTTCCAAAAGTGAGAAACACCTGTTTTCTACATGTTGTCTGTTTTAAAACCATATCTCTTTAAACCAAACCAAGAGTTTGTCTTTTGCACTGCTATTCTGATTCATTTCGATTTCAAAGAAAAAAAAACATTACCTTCCAAAGCATCATAAAATTGTCCCTTCTTCCAGACTCTACTTCTCTCTTGTAGTAGTACAGCAGACCTTTCCAGGTGAGCAGATCACAGAGTCCGAAATGAGCTTCCTCCATCAAGCAAAGTACCTGAACATGACTCTGTCATCATAAAAGCGCCCCTGTAATAAAGAAATAAAATCCGAAATCAAGAGGGCAGTTGCCTACTGAAATACAAGAAGTCATCAATTTTAACCTAGCAACACATTAAAGGCTGCATCTATACAAGTACGATTCTAGAAATGCTCACCAGATTACGTTTTAAGAAGGAACTGCGCCTCAGGTTCCGCCGAGATCTTAACTCGGATGGCAGGATTCAGAGTCCGGAGTGCGGACTGATGGCGCACGGAGGGTCCATATACTGTGGATCCCTCAGTGATCTTCCGCGTATTCAAACCGCCAGCGTGTGACTCCCCTGTCCCCGTGACCTCATTGCTCTGCTCTCTCCTCTGTGCAGCCGAGCCCGACACGGTAAAGTGAAAAAAATATGCCCTCAACGTGAGATTTAGTCTGGAGCGAGGATAGATGTTACCTTTTTATCATTGAACAGGATGTATGTGACGTGGCGACTAGGTTCAATTTTGTATCCTCTTTAAAAGATTAAGGACTGGGGTGAGCGTGATTTACCAGCTAAGAACCCGACGTGCGCACCGTTTAAGCTGCATAGACTCGGTCGTTTAACTCTTCTCCATTAGTAGGGTTAAGGTTAAAGAAAAAAACATTGCTGACTTCTTTTTTTTTTTGCCAGCCGCTAGCGCTGATTAGCAAGGTTTGTATTTCATGTTTTGCAAGTTGCATCCATTTTAAGAAAAACAAGTCGCGTTAAAGACAGGAAATGAATACTTGCATTTAATTAAGTCTAGCTGTAGGCGGTTGTCCATAATGACCAGTACTGTTCAAGAAGACAGAACAAAGAAGGCACCACTGGGATTCGAACCCAGGATCTCTTATTTACTAGACAGGCACTTTAACCAACTAAGCCACAGCACCCCAGGAGTGTTGTCCTTTTGCAGCCACTTGGACACACCTTTAGAAAAACATTTTGTTAACAGGCATTCTGCCTCAGCCTAAACACCTATAGCTTGCAAAGCGCATGCTATTAGACAGGCACCTCTGCAAGACCTTAAGAGTCTCTTAAACTAGTGATAGTAAGGTGTTCCCAATGGGTGATGTTCGGCTTTCAAATCATCTCTCCGTGGAAGCGCCGAGATGCAGCTGTTTAAGGCTTAGAAGCAGCTGACTGTTTCACTACCTAGCTGATCACTGTCAGTCAGGGAGCTTAGAGGTGAAAAGCCTGTCTGAGAGACAGTTCGCCGTCGATCAGTTCAATATGTTCCGTACCAGCTCGGCGCACCTGAGATCATCTTGGTAGCCGTGTAGCTCAGATGAGTGAGAGCTTGTGTGTATTTACCACCGTGATTGGATGCCGGCCCTTCTCAGGTCACAGTAAACCTTCTGCTCAAAAAAAGTGAGGTAAAACCTCACTCTGCACAGTAAAACCTAAAAAAGTGAGGTTTTATTTAATCTCTGACCAAGGGAAACGTTTCATTTTTTCAAAGAAATGTTTGTTAAAAAATAAAGTCATAGTTCCATGGGATTCAATCATAGACCGTGTGACATGGAAGTCAGGAACCTAACCCACTAAAGCACTACAGAAACATTATCGACAGACAATGTACAGCGTGTACTATTCTTGTGTTGCGGTACATGAATATAATTATATCGTTATTAATTTCTAATTTATAACTTTATTAACTTTATAAATTTATTAACGTTATTAATTAATTTCACGACGCACAGACAGAGCGTGGGGAGCTGCCGCCTGCAAACATGGCTCCAGGCAGGACTCCGCTCTGCAGGAGCCACAGAGCAGAGGAGATGGGGGCAGCTTAGCTCCTGTGTAGAGACCTGAGCTGTTGTTGCTGCGGACGCTGTCTTTTCTGCACTCGGGGTAGGAGTGAATGTTGAGTTGCCCTTAGAAATGAAGCAAAGCACTTCAACGGCACGGGTGTGTGTGTGTGCGCCCTGGTGATTCTGGGAGACAGATCGAACCTGGGCTAAAAGAGAGGGGGCTTAGCCCTCTTCCATTTGCTACTTCAAAGTTGTACAACCCATTTGTATCTGCTAGGCGGCGCAGTCGTCATGCACAAAGAACGCTTTGAAAAGCGTCAAAGGCAAGTCATTCTGAGTTGGTCGTTTGTGTTTTCCGTTCAGACGCGAAATGCTGAAATGATCTCTCGGCTCCTCGGTTGTCATTTCTGCTCCGTAAAGGAATCACAGCACGCGTCGGCTTCCAGCACGGTGGGTCGGGACACGATGCCGGGGGGTCGGAGAGAGCGATGTCTTCCTCGTTAGTATAGGACCTGTCACCTGTCCCCACCTGTCACGCGGGAGACAGGGGTACATCAGGACGCGCATTGAAGTGAAAGCAGGATGCGCTGCGACATGCACTGTGCAGATCCCGCCACACTAAGAGGTGAGTGGGTCTGTTCGATCACAGCGCTAGGCGAATCCCCAATCCCCTTTTGTGCGTGGCGACAAAAGAAATCTGTTTTCGCCCGGGGACCTTTCGCGTGTGAGGCGAACGTGATAACCACTACACTACGGAAACAGTGGTAAGACATGCCCAGCGGCCCAGTGCTGAGCTCCGCCAATGCGATTCAGCTGCTTCCAGTGCCTTTATTGGAGTGCGCTGATGGACCGTGCTCTCTCTCCAGAGACCAGCACGCCTGTCATGGACGGAGCAGGAAAGGCGGTGTCACATTCTACAGCCCTCTCCACGCAATCGACGAAATCGGGCTACTGACGTGGAGAAAATCGCCTCTCCAGAAAGTGCAAATATCATCTTGGAGAGTATAAATCCTATTGCCGAAGGTCAGCCCTGTCTACCAGAGTAACCCTCCCACCTCCTGCAGCGATGGTCAGCTGGTCTCACACGCGAGAAGTTTCGGCTGGAAACAAGCGCCCCCTCTTCTCGCACGTTTTGCACGTTCGAGTAGTTTTAATGCGGCTCCTTCGTACACGGTGCTGATCTTTTGGAAAGCAGGAGGCAAAACTGACACGTTCCCATACCGGGAGTCGAACCAGGGCCGCCTGGGTGAAAACCAGGAATCCTAACCACTAGACCATATGGCAGCGAACAACCCTGCTGTTCCCAGCATCATGCAAGCAAACTACATAAATATGAGAAAACACGCAAGAGAGTTGTCACTCAGAGTGTCGAAGGGTCGATGTATACTGGGACTCAGTTGAAATGCAACGTCAGGACTTTTCCGTTTATGTCACACGAAGAGAGCACAGCCTTTTCCGCCCTGCCGCGTGTGTATCGGTAACTCTACGTGATCGTATAGTGGTCAGTACTTTGCGTTGTGGCCGCAACAACCCTGGTTCAAATCTGGGTCACGGCAGAATAGGGGTGTTTGCTTTTACTACTTGCATGAATGAAGGCAAAAAAAGCCAATCGATGTGAACGAACGGCGCTTTACAGAGGAGTACTGCCTGACTGGATCGTTGATGAACGACAGAGGCCACTCCGACCTCTTCTCGGGTTTCTTCAATGACTTACTAAGGATCTTCTTCACATTCGCCCATGCAGGGGAAGCCAGTTACACCATAGCAAACGCAGGAAAGTGCATTTCATGCAGAGACCAGGAGGGACCTGTTTACACCAAGAGTGGTCGGAGTATGGAACAATGCGCCCAGCCCTGTTGCTGGAGTCGATTCTTGATTAGATCTTGGGCTCACTAAGAGGCCCCCGCTGGGTACTAATCTTTCTGTTGTTCTCGCAGGTGTTGCGCTGCTTTTGAGCCGACAGAGCTCGTCTTGGTCTGTCGGGACAGCCCAATTGCAAATGATCGGCTCCAGGTACAGAAAAAACGTGCGTTTGGTACAAGAGTGCATGAAGGCACCGGAAATACATTGGGAACAAATGACTGGTGGTTCAAGACCTCTGTGAAGTGCAGGAGCGTGCAAGAAGAGGCTGTTTGCACCCGGTCTCGAACCTGGGACCTTTCACATGTTAGGCAAACGTGATAACCACTACACTACGGAAACCTATAGGGTTTGTTGCTGGTGTATCGTTTGCGTTTCGGGCTGAGAAAGGGACGCGTCATTTTAGGCAGGGGGCGCTGGAGAGAGGAACAAAGGGAGCGATGAAACAAAATGCCGAAACCCGGGATCGAGCCAAGGACCTTTAGAACATACTCTCACGAATCGTTAGAATATGTGCGTTTGATCATCAATTGCGTAACAACCACATTCGTTCGACTTGAGCCATCAAGCTCATAGTTTTCAAATCTTGAAAGCTGTCATTGAGCACATCATAGTCTGCAGTACGCCCCGTAACTTGCGTACTTCAACAGAAAGAAGAGCAGACAGCTCCATAAATATGCGAGGCGCAGAGAGTGCAAGGCGAGCCGCACACGTTTCGGTGGCTGAGAGAGGGCAGTTTTTGCTTCTGCATTTCCCAAGTAAGGACGCATGACAACAAGCGATCGCGGTGCTCATTTACGACATAGTGGTGATGAGTTTTCAGTACGTGTTCTTTTGAACGAGCAATGAGGTTGCTGCCTTGGACAGCTGACTGCACGCTCTCATTGTGCCACGTGATGAGTATTCACCAGGCTCGTTCAGTCATTAGTCACATTCCATCGTTTGCCATAAGCAGATGCTGCAAGGTGATGTGGATATCAGTTCCCAGTCTTGTGGACGAGGACAAAAAGAGCACACAAGGGCTCATCCGCGAGTTGAACCCAGGACCTCCCACACCCTAAGCGAGAATCATATCCCTAAACCAATGAGCCACGGCGGCACTTGCCATTTTATTCTGTCAACGAGCTTGAGGACGGGGGAGAGGCATCATTCGCTCGACAAGTCAGACCTTCATCAATAAGTCAAGAAAGCCGCAATTACACGACTGCCTTGCAGACGAAGGGCAGTGAACTGCACCCGGTAAGAGGGGAACAAGCGGCACTAGGCGACACTGAGGCATGAGCCCCAGTGAGGGGGGTTAGCTTGCATGGTACAGCGCTCGCTTTGCACGCGAGAGGTAGCGGGATCATTTCCCACGTCCTCCAGGTGTGTGCTTAGAGCTTGATGTGCCGAAAGGTGTCCTTTAGCCTGTGGTCACGCCTTCTATGGAGAGCGTCATGCAGCTGTCAATCATTTCGCAGCCACGCCCCCTCTTCATCTTCTCTCTGCCTTAAGCGTCTCCGCCACTCTCTCTTGACATTTCATGTCAGCATGTCAGAAGTCCGAGTGACGTTTTTAATGGCTGAGTGAGGGCACGATGCTGAAGCAGAGAGGCCACTTCAGCCAGAGAGACTTGTGCTAGGTGAGATCTGAAAAACGTACTCGCAACAGAAACAGACCAAAAAAGTATCGGTGAGATCAAAAGGCAAATGCAACATCCAGCAGAGGGCGTCTAAAGATTAGGGAACGGGCGACTGAAATCCATATGAGGCAAACTTTCCGGCTGTGTACTGCAGCTGGCCTCGTAGGCGTAGTTGGTAGCGCGTCAGTCTCATCGTCTGAAGGTCCTGAGTTTGATCCTCACACGGGGCAGGGCTGCTTCCTCTCTTGCTCTTTTCAAACACTTGCGGCAACTGTTCGCTCATAACCACGTCTGGAATGCGTGACCTTTACACGGGGGAGAAGCAACGCCGCATCCCTTTTCTAAAGAACATTCACATTCAGAAATAAGTCAAGAAATTTGCCATTACTTTAGCTCGCACTGCTGTCAGCCTGCCCATGTTGCCAAAGAAAGATTCATTCGGCGTCAACATGACAGAACAGCGATCACTTGAAAACACTGTTCCACACTCCGTAAGCAAGAACTTCAGTGTTTGCAGTCACCCGATATGCCGATAGTCAAAGGAGCACAAAACACGAAGCGTCAAAAGACAAGATGAGTTGATGGAAAGAGCGTTGAATTGATGAGCACAAAAGTTCAGCTCGTACAATAGGCAACGAAGGTCCCGGCGTCATCATCGCACTTGAAAGGACTGCCTTGCAGACTAAGGGCAGTGGGAGGTTGCTGTTTTGAGATGGAGGCATTGGGATGGTGGGCCGAGATCTATTCTTCTTAAGGAATTCTTCATCGTGAAAGATCGGTCCACAGGTCATCCAAAGAACTTACAAATTTTTGGGACTCAGGGAATCACGTGCTTCCGGAAGGGAGTGAAGTGCTCAAACACATGACATGCCCCCTTGATCTCACATGCACAATTCTGCTGCAACATGCACAGCTACCGTCCACACCAGGCAGTGGGGCTTCAGCAGAATTTGCTACGCCACCTGCAATTACATATCCAGCTGCACACATATACATGGCCCCTCTGTCCTTTTCAGGATCTCAAAAAAAAGCATAGCGTGGTTTTCCTGCAACCTGATTGACCGCATCTCCCTCAGAATGTGCCCCGTTGCATTCATTGTCTTATGTTTGCTCAAACTGCATATGTGTGATTGCATATTTTTGGGTATTTTCATATGTCAATATTTAATTCACTGACATTCCTGTATGCTTGGAAGAAAGGTAGATTGGATTTGGCACAGGACGCCTGCCCATATTTGTTGATCATTGTTGGGCTGGAAAAACAATGATAAAAAGTGTATGAAAAAAGCTCTCTCCAATATTTCCCTTCTCTTCGCCATGGTTACACTGCCTGTTCTTTCCGTCTTTTGTCCTTCTACAAAGATTCCAGGGCTCTTTTTCCACCATAATATCAGAAGCCAAAAAATAACCATCTAATGTGTAAACAGCATTTGTAATGTTGGTAGCTGGAAGAGGTTAAGTATGTTTGCAAGACCTAGTTGATTACACCACAGACTTACTTTGTTGTTGTCAGTTTTTTTTTCTCTTTTAAAGGCTGTAGGTGGGGTGTGATGGACTGTACCACTATCATAGAAGATTTTTTCAGGACACATCGCAGTTCCATAGTAGAATTGATCAATAGTAAAATTCCATAGGACATTATTTACCAACATATTACCCAGTGTGAGACTCTGCCAGTAAACCTCAGAGCATTGAGTTCTCCACTGATAAAGATGGCTGTCTGAAGTCATGAAATCCACTGCTGGGATGCCTGAGAGACAGTAATTGAATCTTGGCTGGAATTAGGCTTTCTATTAGTGTTGATCTTTGGGAATTATGTGGTAAAAAGGGAAAACTCCTTTACTTTAGTCACTTTGAATGTTCAAATGTACAGAACCTGCAAAACTAAGCAATGAAAAAAATCCATCACCACTCTCATGATAGCATAACTCATAGTCTCTGCTGTTGTGTAACAATACACACTTTCAATTTTCTTATCGCCTGTCTCCAGAGAGAATGTTGTTAGTGCTGATGACCTTGAATTAGACCTTGTTGACTCTGTAAAACAATCTTCCTCTGCTTAGATTTTCACTCAGATTGATTTTGTTCTCAGATTATTCCTGGCAGGACTGAGTTTCTAGGAAATGAAAAGTGAAAGAAAAAGTACAGAAGATCAGCCCTTGAATATACAACATTGTGCAGTGAGATTGTTAAATGTATTAGCTGCTATCCTGTGCTAGAGCCTGTCGTGGTAAGCAGTGGATGACAGGATCTAGCACAGATACTAATGAAACACTGTTAATGAAAGATAAAACACTTGAGTCTTATTTTAGTTTTCCATTTCCCTTTCATTTGTGATGTACTGTACAACAGGCCACAGAACATGCACAAAAACAGATATGCACACATTCACACCAGGCAATGACAGTCTGCCCAGTCAGAATCTGAGCTGAGGTATCAGAATTCTGAATTCCCTGAATTCTGTCATGGATCATCCACAATAATATATTATATATATAGTTATATATGCGTTTATTAATGTCGTCGATTTTACGGTTGCAATTCGACGTTGATTATACGTCGAGGCGACGTATATATACGTATAGCCGTATTTTCGCCGTGAATATACGTATATTCGACGAATCAATGCCCACTGGGTAAACTCTTGAGCAAACTCTGAACCAGCTCTAAGGAAACTAATCCGATTAGACGTTACTTTGACTCATCTTTTTACGCTCAGTGCTGGATTGCTCAAACTCCAGCTAGGGTTAGGGTTAGCATTCCCACGCTACTTAGACACTTTGTTTACGCTCAGTGCTGGATTTTGGGAACTTCAGGACGAGTGGGAATTTTCTCCTATCTGTCAATTCTGTTTTGTTTTGGAGACTCTTGGCTGCCTATGTTGTACAGTGCAGCGTGAAGGAAACATTTTCCAAAACTGTGTCAGCTCAAAAGTTAACACTTAAGCAAGTGTTCTCATAACTTTAGGAGGTTTCGTGAAAATGCTACAGGCGTGCCAAAATCGTTTTTTTAAATTCAAGGTGACTTTACCGCGGTTTTCATTTTCAGATTGTGAATCAAAAAAGGCATTTAATTAAACACACGATTGCGATTTTAATCAATTACTGTATTGATTGAAAGATACATTCTGTACAGATACAGTACAGTCACATTCTCCTGTCGTCCAGTGGTGTAAAACGAATTAGCAGGTGCTTGAGATAACATCCCACTGAGTGGAATGTTCTCATTTGTTCTCAAGTGTAAAAAGAGGTGATAATTCTTAATAATTCCGTGTCGCATTAACTAACCTCTTCAGTTTATTCCGCCAGACAGTACATTAATATAATTATATCATTATTAAGTTGTTTAGATACGCAATTCCATATTATATTCCCTGTTAATCAAATTCTAAAAGTATGCATTTGTTAGATAACAAGCGAATTCACAGAAAAGGTTAAAATACTATCACTTTTCACAAAGTATATAATCCTAATATGGTCAGAAGGAGCACGTAAAAATGTTTCCCAAATAACAACATGTAAGACTTTGGTGCTTAAAATGTTTAGGGAGAAATGGAATACTGGTGTGTATTTTTTTCTTTAAACTACCAAGACCAGCAATATACAGTACAGTTTACATACATTAATATGTTTATATTCCTAAATTAAAATCGTTTATGAGCATGTGAAAGGCATGGTGAATCGGAGATTCTCAAGATTTACATTGTATGATTGGAAATGAATGCGTGATCGGATCAACTAAATGCTGTGGTGTTACTTTTTGTCAATGAAAAAATAAACTCTTTTCGTTTACAAAGACGGTTACAAAGAATGTGGACCAGGGTAATACTTTGAGCTTACAGCTTGTCCAAGGTCATTCATTATTAATACTCTTAGTAATATCTTCAGTAAAGACTTTGATGCATAAAATATTCCTGCATAATTAAAATATTTATGATAAAGGTGGTAGGTTGTGTACTTTTGTCCAACAGAACAATCTTGCTTTTATAAAATATACCGCCTTTTTAATGTTTAATGATTAACATGCTGTAATACACTGTTTAAATTTAAAAGTCTAAAGAGTATACACCTTAAATTCTTAATTGAATAAAGATTGTCCCTCAGCAGTGATCAGGATTCAAAACTGACGTTTTCTGGTGACAGCTCAAATGCTGTACAGGAGAGGTTAACCTTTATTAGCTCCACCTGGCGATTTTACAAGGTGATTCCGGATACTATTAACATAATCTAATTTGCGTCCGGTATGATGCGGTATACTGCGACACTCCCACCGTGTTATACCGCAGCATACCCCGCTTGTTTTGAATGGCTGCATATGTATATAGACTCTATATATACATTTGGTGCATGCCACAATTTTGGATGGTGGTGGAGGAATAGGGATTTTCTCAACACGGCAGGGACTCCAGTTAAGAATGCTGGGTTTATCTCTGAACTATTAGAAGCTTTGCAGCTACTGACTGAAGTAGCTGTGGTAATGTGTAAATCACATAATAAAGAAATGTTTCCAGTAACTCGAGGGAACAACTTTGCAGATGCAACTGTCAGGTGAGCAATACTTGTAGAACAGTAGTCTGAGACCTCTGTGAAGCAGAGAAATGGACATGGTTAGAAAAGATTATGGGGCTGCAGGATGATGGGGTGTGGAGCTGACAGCACACCAGACGCCCTGCATGCCCTCACAGCCTAATGCCCTTTATAGCCCGACAAATGCACTCTGTTGGACACCCAGGTGGGAGTCAAATGGTGTGCCGGTTACCCAAAACTGGGTGAGAACCGGGTTTGAAGCAGTAACCACTTATGTGGTATCTGGATGTAATGTTTATCAAAGGAACTCAACTTAGTTCAGGTGCGGGTGCAACAGCTCAAAAGGCCTGCTCCTGAGGAACCTTTCAAACCTGGGAAATTGAAAATTGTAAAGGGAAACCTGGGCTCTTATAAACTGTTTTCCCAGTGGGTTGCTGCCACTGCCTCTGTGTCTACCAAACACTTGATAACAGAGATAAGCCCTCGGTGGGCACTGCCCTGCCCCTTGTATTATGATCAAGGAACACACTTCACGGGGAAGGTATGTCAGGCTGTGGCTGCATTGTTCGGAGTGAGATGGACTGAGATCACCCTCAGTCTGCTGGAACAGTGGAATGAAGGAACAGATCTCTGAAAGATCGACTAGACATCAGACTGAAGGAACGCCATGGGATGCGGGCTGGATCAAACAGAACTGTGTAACAGCCTGTTTGATATCATCACGGGCCAATCAATGAAACTTCCTGGAGGGACGAATTTAGCTGGACGAATGGATTGTTGAATTTGCTAATTCTTTATTGTAGTATTGTAGGTTGCTAGGACTTAGCAAAGCACATCTATGATGAAGAAAAATATATATCATAATTATAATCCAGATGATTGGGGTATTGGTGCATGGCTACAGTCTGTGCTAGGAACATGGAGAGGGTCTCTGGTTCAATACATATTTGTGGGTCTGGTATTATTCGTTATGATCATATCGTTAATATCCTGTTTGAAAAACATGTGGACTAAAGCTGCTGCTTCTGTGCTAATTGTACGCCCTGAAAGGATCATGAAGGTCAAAAAATGATTTCATGGGAAAGGTTCTCTTATCTAGTGGCAGAACCTGATGGGTAGAACAATATAGTTTTAAGGGGGGTTACCCTTGGGAGTGATTCCCCTAGATGCAAATGATTATTGTGGTTTGTTTGTTCATAATAAGATGTTTTGCAGGAACAGAACAAAGAGAAATTTTACAACTTCAGCTAGAATTGTTCTGCAAAACGTCACAGCTGAGGCAGGGGAACAATGTGTAGATTTTTCTAAGAGTTATTACCCAGTTGTTGACCAATCTGTTGACCAATGTTGACCAAAAAAGCCTAGGATTATGCTGGGCTCCAGCCCACAGGGATTTACCTGTGCTGTAAGAACTAATGAGTGAATAAGGAGACTGGATTCTGGTGAAAGACTTCAGGAAAAAGAAATGGTGTTCACTCAGGTGGAGGGGGCTGTACCAGGTGCTGCTGACCACTGCCACTGCTGTGAAGGTCACAGAAATGGTGCCCTGGATTCATGCTTCCCACTGTAAAAAGGTCACAAACGAACTGAGCAAAGCGCAGGAGTGATGTCTCCACAAGGACAGATGGGGATAACCTGCTTGGGACTGATGTGCACAGCCTTTTTCCTTTTTATGTAGAAGCCTGTCACCACCCCAAAAGAGGAAGAATCTAAACACGAAGCCTCTTTGTATACAAACTGGCTGAATGAAACTGATAATGAGGGGGATATGAGTAATTTGTGGTATAAATTTATAAATCATACTGTAAAGTTAAAGAAATTTAATGCATCTTGTTATATATGTGCTTTAATGCCTCATTCTACAGCCTCACCCATGCGACTTTTTATGAAATGTACTCTTTTATTAATATCACGTTAGAAGGCTTAGACGCTATCAAACAAGAATTAAGGGGAGTTCGATTAATGGCACTTCAGAACAGGTTCGTGCTGGACCTTCAAAATGCAGCATCTGGAGGAGTCTATGCTTTAGTAGGAGACTCCTGTTGTACATATATTTCAGCTAATGACTATGATTACGGAAATCTTACGCTCGCTATTCAGCATTTGAAAGAACTAAAAGACAAGGTGAATAAAGAGAGAGGCATAAAAGATACACCGGCTTTTCTCTCCTGGTTAGAATTACTGTTTGGGCCAGGGGGAATGTTTTTCTTTTAAGTTACTAACACCGATTATAGGGGCTGTGATACTTGTCTTCCTGTTTTTATGTTGCTGTATGACATGTATTATTCCAATGCTTCGAAATATGGAAATATGGTACCTAGGGGGATAAACTGTTCATCCTTCCAGTCTGGAGAATTGGCAGCTGTCTGACGTCAGTAAGTGATCCTTAAAAAATTAATAGTTCCATGACAGTGTGCATCACCAGAAAATCAATTTCAATGCATTAAAACTCTTGTTATCCTTCTGATCATTGAAGTGTCATTGCCCCAGCACTGTATACTCTTACTTTTGACGCCTGTCTGAAGTTGGATCCATTTCTAAGAATGGTGACTCACATATCCTCATGCTCAACTTTGGCTCAACCACACAAACACAAACACAAACACAAACACACAAGTTAATCATCTGCTTTTGCTCCAAGATTTATGTTACTAGGCTCTCTCCTGGGGATCCTCGTGTTCAAATATTGCCCTTATTGTGGATGATCCATGACAGAATTCAGGGAATTCAGAATTCTGATACCTCAGCTCAGATTCTGACTGGGCAGACTGTCATTGCCTGGTGTGAATGTGTGCATATCTGTTTTTGTGCATGTTCTGTGGCCTGTTGTACAGTACATCACAAATGAAAGGGAAATGGAAAACTAAAATAAGACTCAAGTGTTTTATCTTTCATTAACAGTGTTTCATTAGTATCTGTGCTAGATCCTGTCATCCACTGCTTACCACGACAGGCTCTAGCACAGGATAGCAGCTAATACATTTAACAATCTCACTGCACAATGTTGTATATTCAAGGGCTGATCTTCTGTACTTTTTCTTTCACTTTTCATTTCCTAGAAACTCAGTCCTGCCAGGAATAATCTGAGAACAAAATCAATCTGAGTGAAAATCTAAGCAGAGGAAGATTGTTTTACAGAGTCAACAAGGTCTAATTCAAGGTCATCAGCACTAACAACATTCTCTCTGGAGACAGGCGATAAGAAAATTGAAAGTGTGTATTGTTACACAACAGCAGAGACTATGAGTTATGCTATCATGAGAGTGGTGATGGATTTTTTTCATTGCTTAGTTTTGCAGGTTCTGTACATTTGAACATTCAAAGTGACTAAAGTAAAGGAGTTTTCCCTTTTTACCACATAATTCCCAAAGATCAACACTAATAGAAAGCCTAATTCCAGCCAAGATTCAATTACTGTCTCTCAGGCATCCCAGCAGTGGATTTCATGACTTCAGACAGCCATCTTTATCAGTGGAGAACTCAATGCTCTGAGGTTTACTGGCAGAGTCTCACACTGGGTAATATGTTGGTAAATAATGTCCTATGGAATTTTACTATTGATCAATTCTACTATGGAACTGCGATGTGTCCTGAAAAAATCTTCTATGATAGTGGTACAGTCCATCACACCCCACCTACAGCCTTTAAAAGAGAAAAAAAAACTGACAACAACAAAGTAAGTCTGTGGTGTAATCAACTAGGTCTTGCAAACATACTTAACCTCTTCCAGCTACCAACATTACAAATGCTGTTTACACATTAGATGGTTATTTTTTGGCTTCTGATATTATGGTGGAAAAAGAGCCCTGGAATCTTTGTAGAAGGACAAAAGACGGAAAGAACAGGCAGTGTAACCATGGCGAAGAGAAGGGAAATATTGGAGAGAGCTTTTTTCATACACTTTTTATCATTGTTTTTCCAGCCCAACAATGATCAACAAATATGGGCAGGCGTCCTGTGCCAAATCCAATCTACCTTTCTTCCAAGCATACAGGAATGTCAGTGAATTAAATATTGACATATGAAAATACCCAAAAATATGCAATCACACATATGCAGTTTGAGCAAACATAAGACAATGAATGCAACGGGGCACATTCTGAGGGAGATGCGGTCAATCAGGTTGCAGGAAAACCACGCTATGCTTTTTTTTGAGATCCTGAAAAGGACAGAGGGGCCATGTATATGTGTGCAGCTGGATATGTAATTGCAGGTGGCGTAGCAAATTCTGCTGAAGCCCCACTGCCTGGTGTGGACGGTAGCTGTGCATGTTGCAGCAGAATTGTGCATGTGAGATCAAGGGGGCATGTCATGTGTTTGAGCACTTCACTCCCTTCCGGAAGCACGTGATTCCCTGAGTCCCAAAAATTTGTAAGTTCTTTGGATGACCTGTGGACCGATCTTTCACGATGAAGAATTCCTTAAGAAGAATAGATCTCGGCCCACTATCCCAATGCCTCCATCTCAAAACAGCAACCTCCCACTGCCCTTAGTCTGCAAGGCAGTCCTTTCAAGTGCGATGATGACGCCGGGACCTTCGTTGCCTATTGTACGAGCTGAACTTTTGTGCTCATCAATTCAACGCTCTTTCCATCAACTCATCTTGTCTTTTGACGCTTCGTGTTTTGTGCTCCTTTGACTATCGGCATATCGGGTGACTGCAAACACTGAAGTTCTTGCTTACGGAGTGTGGAACAGTGTTTTCAAGTGATCGCTGTTCTGTCATGTTGACGCCGAATGAATCTTTCTTTGGCAACATGGGCAGGCTGACAGCAGTGCGAGCTAAAGTAATGGCAAATTTCTTGACTTATTTCTGAATGTGAATGTTCTTTAGAAAAGGGATGCGGCGTTGCTTCTCCCCCGTGTAAAGGTCACGCATTCCAGACGTGGTTATGAGCGAACAGTTGCCGCAAGTGTTTGAAAAGAGCAAGAGAGGAAGCAGCCCTGCCCCGTGTGAGGATCAAACTCAGGACCTTCAGACGATGAGACTGACGCGCTACCAACTACGCCTACGAGGCCAGCTGCAGTACACAGCCGGAAAGTTTGCCTCATATGGATTTCAGTCGCCCGTTCCCTAATCTTTAGACGCCCTCTGCTGGATGTTGCATTTGCCTTTTGATCTCACCGATACTTTTTTGGTCTGTTTCTGTTGCGAGTACGTTTTTCAGATCTCACCTAGCACAAGTCTCTCTGGCTGAAGTGGCCTCTCTGCTTCAGCATCGTGCCCTCACTCAGCCATTAAAAACGTCACTCGGACTTCTGACATGCTGACATGAAATGTCAAGAGAGAGTGGCGGAGACGCTTAAGGCAGAGAGAAGATGAAGAGGGGGCGTGGCTGCGAAATGATTGACAGCTGCATGACGCTCTCCATAGAAGGCGTGACCACAGGCTAAAGGACACCTTTCGGCACATCAAGCTCTAAGCACACACCTGGAGGACGTGGGAAATGATCCCGCTACCTCTCGCGTGCAAAGCGAGCGCTGTACCATGCAAGCTAACCCCCCTCACTGGGGCTCATGCCTCAGTGTCGCCTAGTGCCGCTTGTTCCCCTCTTACCGGGTGCAGTTCACTGCCCTTCGTCTGCAAGGCAGTCGTGTAATTGCGGCTTTCTTGACTTATTGATGAAGGTCTGACTTGTCGAGCGAATGATGCCTCTCCCCCGTCCTCAAGCTCGTTGACAGAATAAAATGGCAAGTGCCGCCGTGGCTCATTGGTTTAGGGATATGATTCTCGCTTAGGGTGTGGGAGGTCCTGGGTTCAACTCGCGGATGAGCCCTTGTGTGCTCTTTTTGTCCTCGTCCACAAGACTGGGAACTGATATCCACATCACCTTGCAGCATCTGCTTATGGCAAACGATGGAATGTGACTAATGACTGAACGAGCCTGGTGAATACTCATCACGTGGCACAATGAGAGCGTGCAGTCAGCTGTCCAAGGCAGCAACCTCATTGCTCGTTCAAAAGAACACGTACTGAAAACTCATCACCACTATGTCGTAAATGAGCACCGCGATCGCTTGTTGTCATGCGTCCTTACTTGGGAAATGCAGAAGCAAAAACTGCCCTCTCTCAGCCACCGAAACGTGTGCGGCTCGCCTTGCACTCTCTGCGCCTCGCATATTTATGGAGCTGTCTGCTCTTCTTTCTGTTGAAGTACGCAAGTTACGGGGCGTACTGCAGACTATGATGTGCTCAATGACAGCTTTCAAGATTTGAAAACTATGAGCTTGATGGCTCAAGTCGAACGAATGTGGTTGTTACGCAATTGATGATCAAACGCACATATTCTAACGATTCGTGAGAGTATGTTCTAAAGGTCCTTGGCTCGATCCCGGGTTTCGGCATTTTGTTTCATCGCTCCCTTTGTTCCTCTCTCCAGCGCCCCCTGCCTAAAATGACGCGTCCCTTTCTCAGCCCGAAACACAAGCGATACACCAGCAACAAACCCTATAGGTTTCCGTAGTGTAGTGGTTATCACGTTTGCCTAACATGTGAAAGGTCCCAGGTTCGAGACCGGGTGCAAACAGCCTCTTCTTGCACGCTCCTGCACTTCACAGAGGTCTTGAACCACCAGTCATTTGTTCCCAATGTATTTCCGGTGCCTTCATGCACTCTTGTACCAAACGCACGTTTTTTCTGTACCTGGAGCCGATCATTTGCAATTGGGCTGTCCCGACAGACCAAGACGAGCTCTGTCGGCTCAAAAGCAGCGCAACACCTGCGAGAACAACAGAAAGATTAGTACCCAGCGGGGGCCTCTTAGTGAGCCCAAGATCTAATCAAGAATCGACTCCAGCAACAGGGCTGGGCGCATTGTTCCATACTCCGACCACTCTTGGTGTAAACAGGTCCCTCCTGGTCTCTGCATGAAATGCACTTTCCTGCGTTTGCTATGGTGTAACTGGCTTCCCCTGCATGGGCGAATGTGAAGAAGATCCTTAGTAAGTCATTGAAGAAACCCGAGAAGAGGTCGGAGTGGCCTCTGTCGTTCATCAACGATCCAGTCAGGCAGTACTCCTCTGTAAAGCGCCGTTCGTTCACATCGATTGGCTTTTTTTTGCCTTCATTCATGCAAGTAGTAAAAGCAAACACCCCTATTCTGCCGTGACCCAGATTCGAACCAGGGTTGTTGCGGCCACAACGCAAAGTACTGACCACTATACGATCACGTAGAGTTACCGATACACACGTGGCAGGGCGGAAAAGGCTGTGCTCTCTTCGTGTGACATAATTCGGGAAAGTCCTGACGTTGCATTTCAACTGAGCCCCAGTATACATTGACCCTTCGACACTCTGAGTGACAACTCTCTTGCGTGTTTTCTCATATTTATGTAGTTTGCTTGCATGATGCCCTGAACAGCAGGGTTGTGCACTCCCATATGGTCTAGCGGTTAGGATTCCTGGTTTTCACCCAGGCGGCCCGGGTTCGATTCCTGGTATGGGAACGTGTCAATTTTGCCTCCTGCTTTCCAAAAGATCAGCACTGTGTATGAAGGAGCCGCATTAAAACTACTCAACGTGCAAAACGTGCGAGAAGAGGGGGCGCTTGTTTCCAGCCGAAACTTCTTGCGTGTGAGACGAGCTGACCATCGCTGCAGGAGGTGGGAGGGTCACTCTGGTAGACAGGGCTGACCTTCGGCAATAGGATTTATACTCTCCAAGATGATATTTGCACTTTCTGGAGAGGCGATTTTCTCCACTTCAGTAGCCCGATTTCGTCGATTGCGTGGAGAGGGAATGTGACGCCGCCTTTCCTGCTCCGTCCATGACAGGCGTGCTGGTCTCTGGAGAGAGAGCACGGTCCATCAGCGCACTCCAATAAAGGCACTGGAAGCAGCTGAATCGCATTAGCGAAGCTCAGCGCTGGGCCGCTGGGCACATCTTACCACAGTTTCCGTAGTGTAGTGGTTATCACGTTCGCCTCACACGCGAAAGGTCCCCGGTTCGAATCCGGGCGGAAACAGACCAGACTCTTTCTGTCGCCACGCACAAAAGGGGATTGGGGATTCGCCTAGCGCTGTGATCGAACAGACCCACTCACCTCTTAGTGTGGCGGGATCTGCACAGTGCATGTCGCAGCGCATCCTGCTTTAACTTCAATGCGCGTCCTGATGTACCCCGGTCTCCCGCGTGACAGGTCCTATACTAACGAGGAAGACATCGCTCTCTCCGACCCCCGGCATTGCGTCCTGACCCACCGTGCTGGAAGCCGACGCGTGCTGTGATTCCTTTACGGACCAGAAATGACAACCGAGGAGCCGAGAGATCATTTCAGCATTTCGCGTCTGAACGGAAAACACAAACGACCAACTCGGAATGACTTGCCTTTGACGCTTATCAAAGCGTTCTTTGTGCATCGAACAGACCCACTCACCTCTTAGTGTGGCGGGATCTGCACAGTGCATGTCGCAGCGCTCCCTGCTTTCACTTCAATGTGCTTCCTGATGTCGAGTCGTGTGCCGTGCGGAGGCTCTGAAAGCGAGAGCAATGAAAAGGTGCACGACGCTGTGAAAGAAAACAGAGAAGTGAAAGGCAGTTCTTTCTCTAAGGAGGTAAAAGAAAAGCTACTCCCTGTCGGAGAAATCGAACCCCGGTCTCCTGCATGACAGGCGGGGATACTTGCCACTATACCAACGAGGAAGACAGCGCACGCTCCGACCCCCGGCATCGTGTCCCGACCCAGCGTGCTGGAAGGCGACGCGTGCTGTGATTCGATTACGGAGCAGAAATGACAACCGAGGAGCCGAGAGATCATTTCAGCTTTTCGCGTCTGAACGGAAAACACAAACGACCAACTCGGAATGACTTGCCTTTGACGCTTATCAAAGCGTTCTTTGTGCATCGAACAGACCCACTCACCTCTTAGTGTGGCGGGATCTGCACAGTGCATGTCGCAGCGCTCCCTGCTTTCACTTCAATGTGCTTCCTGATGTCGAGTCGTGTGCCGTGCGGAGGCTCTGAAAGCGAGAGCAATGAAAAGGTGCACGACGCTGTGAAAGAAAACAGAGAAGTGAAATGCAGTTCTTTCTCTAAGGAGGTAAAAGAAAAGCTACTCCCCGTCGGAGAAATCGAACCCCGGTCTCCTGCATGACAGGCGGGGATACTTGCCACTATACTAACGAGGAAGACAGCGCACGCTCCGACCCCCGGCATCGTGTCCCGACCCAGCGTGCTGGAAGGCGACGCGTGCTGTGATTCCATTACGGAGCAGAAATGACAACCGAGGAGCCGAGAGATCATTTCAGCTTTTCGCGTCTGAACGGAAAACACAAACGACCAACTCGGAATGACTTGCCTTTGACGCTTTTCAAAGCGTTCTTTGTGCACGACGACTGCGCCGCCTAGCAGATACAAATGGGTTGTACAACTTTGAAGTAACAAATGGAAGAGGGCTAAGCCCCCTCTCTTTTAGCCCAGGTTCGATCTGTCTCCCAGACTCACCAGGCGCACGCACACACACACACCCGTGCCGTTGAAGTGCTCTGCTTCATTTCTAAGGGCAACTCAACATTCACTCCTACCCCGAGTGCAGAAAAGACAGCGTCTGCAGCAACAGCAGCTCAGGTCTCTGCCCATCTCCTCTTTTCTGCGGCTCCTGCGGAGTGGAGTCCTGCCTGGAGCTGTGTTTGCAGGCGGCGGCTCCCCGCGCCCTGTCTGTGCGTCGTGAAATTAATTAATAACGTTAATAAATTTATAAAGTAAATTTATAAAGTTATAAATTAGAAATTAATAACGATATAATTATATTCATGTACCGCAACACAAGAATAGTACACACTGTACATTGTCTGTCGATAATGTTTCTGTAGTGCTTTTTCAGCATTCAGCATGTGACTGTGCTGTTGGCGCTGTGGGTTAGGTTCCTGACTTCCATGTCACACGGTCTATGATTGAATCCCATAGAACTATGACTTCATTATTTAACAAACATTTCTTTGAAAAAATGAAACGTTTCCCTTGGTCAGAGATTAAAAAAAACCTCACTTTTTTGAGGTTTTACTGTGCAGAGTGAGGTTTTACCTCACTTTTTTTGAGCAGAAGGTTTACTGTGACCTGAGAAGGGCCGGCATCCAATCACGGTGGTACACACACACGCTCTCACTCATATGAGCTACACGGCTACCAAGATGATCTCGGGTGCGCCGAGCTGGTACGGAACATATTGAACTGATCGACGGCGAATTGTCTCTCAGACAGGCTTTTCACCTCTGAGCTCCCTGACTGACAGTGATCAGCTAGGTAGTGAAACAGTCAGCTGCTTCTAAGCCTTAAACAGCTGCATCTCGGCGCTTCCACGGAGAAATGATTTGAAAGCCGAACATCGCCCATTGGGAACACCTTACTATCACTAGTTTAAGAGACTCTTAAGGTCTTGCAGAGGTGCCTGTCTAATAGCATGCGCTTTGCAAGCTATAGGTGTTTAGGCTGAGGCAGAATGCCTGTTAACAAAATGTTTTTCTAAAGGTGTGTCTAAGTGGCTGCAAAAGGACAACACTCCTGGGGCGCCGTGGCTCAGCTCCTGCACTTGATTATAATGCCGTTACATGTCGAAGCAGTAATTTACGTCATCCTACCACTGCAACACGGGGAATAGAGAGAAATGAGCACACGCTACGAATCGTCTCAATCACTCCCTAGAGTCGTAAGGCGCATTGAAGGGTGCACCCACATCATTAATCGTTGCGCCTCTGTGAAAGGAAAGCTCTTGGGCAGTCTTTGAAACAGCTCGGATGAAACACTTGATTGCTTCCATGTGCATCTGGAGCCCACTTCTTATTTTCACTTCACGCCGCCCAAAGCATTTCTAAAACAGGAGATTCGCGTTTGGGAATGCGCCCTGCCCTACAAATAAAACAGATCTACGGGTCTGAAACCTGCTCCACGGAAAACAGCTCTGTTGCGCTTTTGATCAAAGGGAGATTCACTGTTCTTACTTTTTGATGACATAACACCCAAAGGGGCTTCTTTGGAGCTGGATTCCAACCAGCATCCTTAAGTTTCTTGGCGGTATCCTTTACAGTCCTCTGTTCGGTCGACAAGGGACTGAAGGGGGCAGCTTTCCTCACACATACAGTGCAATGTACTGTAGTGTTCCCCTTCATTGAATTCGCAGTTCTGCATCAGACCTCTAACTCGTTTCCTTAGCTTGGATTTAAGCCACGAAGCAGGCTTCTACTGTATAAACTTCTAGAGGAATCACAAACTATTTGAGAGGCCACCATCCCAGGGGGACCTGACAAAGTCTATCCCTAAACACCTAGCGCAGTCTCTCGAGAGACTGTCAAAAATCGCTTTCTCTGTTTGCGTTGCAAGTAAGTGAAAAAGCGGTCTCAAACCAGAGCTACTTGGCAGCAGCGGCACGTAAATACCGTTACTGTTACTGCTCGATACCGACGTTAGCCTACTATACCATGTTCAGCCACCGCTAGAAAATGTACGGCTCTAGGACCGGAGCAAACGACAGGAGGGCCAACACCGAACGGGCACACGTGTCAGACATGGAGCGCGACGAGGATGGGATTCAAACCCATGCGTGAAGAGCACAATGGATTAGCAGTCCATCGCCTTAACCACTCAGCCACCTCAGCAAGGAAACTGGGCTGTCCGGGCATGGGTTGGCGCGCTCCAGATGATCTTTTTCTTTTTTTTCCCTCGTACTCGAGGGTCATTTTCCTGTTCCACATGCGATTTCAACATTTTCCTTGGGAGATGTCAAGCCAGCAAGCCACTGCTGTGGTTCAATGGCCAGTGTGGAGATCAGTGGCCCTGTTGTACACAGAAAGCACATTGAGCTCCTTGGACATGAAAAGTTCCAGATAAAAGCCATTTGTCACCCTTTCTCTTGGTGTTGATGTTGCTATTGTATGTAAAGGTGGCAACTTGCTCAGCGAGCAGGCGGAGCACACACCGAATGCAGATGTGTCTGAGTGGTGTGTCCAAGTGGCTGCAAAAGGACAGGGCTCCTGGGGCGCCGTGGCTTAGTTGCTTAAAGCGCCTGCCTAGTAAACAGGAGACCCTGGCTCTGAATCCCAGCGGTGCCTTTTTTGTTCTGTCTTCTCGAACAGAACTGGTCATTATGGACAACCGCCTACGGCTAGACTTAATTAAATGCAAGCATTCATTTCCTGTCTTGAACGACTTGTTTTTCTTAAAATGGATGCAACTTGCAAAACATGAAATACAAACCTTGCTAATCAGCGCTCGCGGCTGGCAAAAAAAAAAAGAGGTCAGCAATGTTTTTTTCTTTAACCTTAACCCTGCTAATGGAGAAGAGTTAAACGACCGAGTCTATGCAGCTTAAACAGTCCGCACGTCGGGTTCTTAGCTGAAAGGGTGGTAAATCACACTCACCCCAATCCTTAATCTTTTAAAGAGGATACAAAATTGAACCTAGTCGCCACATCACATACATCCTGTTCAACGATAAATAGGTAACATCTGTAGTGTGCTCTCTGAAGGCACTAGTTCTGTAGGATTTGGGATTTACTGAGACAATTATTCATTGTAGCAGTAAATCACAAAGTTGATTCTTTTGATGGCTTTAGAATCCAACCATGCGACATAACTCAAACAACGCACACACACAGGTACTAATACACGAGGATACATTTATTAATACATAGAATATGCATGTAAACCTAACAGATCTTATCGAGAGGGTTATCAGAATACAAAAGGTATATATTCAGTCAGTTACAAAGAGTTACATATATCAAGAGGACATACGTTCAGTATATCATTCATTTAGACCGTTTCGTAAATGAACTTGGTTATAACTTCTACACTAGATACTCAAAACAAGTACATAACTCTTAGGAATTAAATTAACTGGGTAAACTATCACAAAGCTTTAAAAAACTTAACATTGTTATTATCAACAAATTGTAAATACGATGTTTACATTGGCATTATTAATTTTTCACTTGAGTATATGGAGGATTGTGAGAGCAGACCCCCCCTCTTAGGCTACATTTTTAATAAGAAATGGAGGCTGTATGCGTTACAATATAAACATTTACTGTCAAACTTTAAATCAACAGTTGATTTAAAGACAATCTGTCAAAGTGCAATGAAACACAATATTGTTGTTGTTGTTGTTGTTGTTATTGTTGTTTTTATCCTGTAAAGCGTTTTGAGAAGCCACCTTTAAAGGCGCTATATAAAGGCGCTGATTCTTATGGAATGTGTTTACTTTCTTCTTTTTTTTCAGCATAGAATAAACCTGTTACAGTACTTGATTCTTATGGATGCCCGGTTCCGCCGGGGATTCAAAATAAAACATGGAATCACGTGTCTAAGGAAATAGCATTATAACTATATCCATGTACAAACAGTAGAATGTTACATTATTAATTTGGGTGTCTCCTCTTGCCAGAAAGCGCTAAATTGCATTTTGAGTGCGGTTTTTGACTTTTTTTAAATTACAACCCATACATAAGCTGATACTGTTTAGACTTTTAATTATTTTAAACTGTATTACAGCAGCACAATGTGCTTTTTCACGAAACCTAGAGTACTGAAATGTCTTGCGTTGTACAGCTTTTCAGCTAAATATATTTATCGCTTACACCTGACACTTGATGTGCCCGACAAAAACCAGTTGAACAGCTCTGTTGGAGGTTTGCAGATCAGATCAGATTCCCTTCCCCCCACAGAAAGACAGACTTATTAGTCGCTATTCACTGCGACAGCAGCTCCAATTTCAGGCGTAAGCGATAGATCCCAGTTTAGCCGATCTTGTTACAGCATGTTCCAGTTTACTCTTATTAACCATATTAATTTTAAGTGCTTAATGCCATTTTTTGACCACGCACGAATATTCTTATGTCCATACCTTTGCAAGGGAATCAGTGTGAATTGTAATACTAATTAAATAACCGCGGGCACTTTCCACCCCCTCTGACAGCAGGAACATAACCCATTCTCAGCTCAGCAGCTCATTACAATATAGGGTGTTCAAATCTTTTGCTGCCTCAAAAAGCTTTAGAGAACTTAACATTTCTATTATCAACAAATTGTAAATACGACGTTTACATTGGCATTACTAATTTTTCACTTGAGTGTATGGAGGATTGTCAGCTGTCACTGAGAGCAGTTAATTAAATGTATTTTTTGATTCACAATCAGACAAATGCAACATAAATTGTTATCTTTGTCTTCTAAGTATATTAATAAACTTTCAGCATAGCTTTCTCCTAGTTTAGATTAATTTTTCTTGGGATTTTGGGATCAAACGTGGAAAGATTAGATTAGTAATCGTTTTTATTTTTTAAATACATTTTAGAAAAGTGTAATCTATACTTAAAAGCTGTATAAAAGCTGTATAAAAGACACTCGATATTAATGGAGTTTAGTTGATACTTTTTAAACTTTTAATTATTTTAAATTGTATTACAGCATTGTACACATGCTTAAAAGAGAAGAAAACGCAAGCCTTCTTCAGGTGTGAGGGCATTCTGCTCAGAATGAAACACTAAAATGTAATGTAGGCTCTGAATGGGTTCAATTATGATTTGGGCTTGATTAAGGTCGCTGCCTTTCATCCAAAATCCTGCTTGAATCCTTCTAAACTAAAAATTAGACATGAGCAGGGGCTCTGGTGAAATTTCTCTTTTTTTAATTTCTCTTTTTTTCTTGGAAAAATAACTTACCCGCTGCAATCCGGGCACAGAAGGATTAAAAGAAGCCAGACAGGCAGGGGGAAGAGTGAGTTCTAGATAAAGAGGTATCCAGGTAACAGTGAAGGTAACAGCCGCAGACGTGGCCTACTTAGCCCGCCAGGGTTACCCTACTCTTCCGGAGGAGGCCCACCGGGAAATAGCGCTCCAGGCGTTCCTGGCCCCGGCGCCGACTGAGGTGCAGTGCCACGTGATGCTGGCCGCACTGGTCCCCTTGGAGCAGGCCTTGGCTCTGGCTGAGCAGACTGATGCCGTATTCGAGGAAACCGGTGGGCGCCAACGGAGGGGCGCACGGGGAATCAGATGGGGAGGAGGAGACGCCCAGCGCGACGATGCTGGGGGAGCGATGACGGCTGGTCATCTGCCACTGCTGTGGGGAGAGGGGACACATCGCAGGCAACATGAAATTGTCAGGGACATTCAGCTATATACAAAGAAGAGACAGACAAAGTAATAATTCTATATTAACGTGGCCTACATATTGACGCAATGATCAAACTAACTGACATGTTCTGATTCAGATCCCCTGCAGTTCATAATAATTAGAACAATAGCAATGCTGAGTCCTCCCCACCCTACTGAGCACAAATTCAGCTGCTCTCCAGTTCTGTTCTGCATGTTTTTTCATTGCAATTGAGCTCGGAGCTGGAGATGATCTCCATACAGTTCTGTGTTAACTAGCCCGCACTTGCGTGCTAATTTACGGGTTGTGGCAAATGCTTTTTTATAGTTCATATACATGACGGCAACCTGTTACCGAGGAACCTGAGAGGTTTAAAAGCCTCACGAGCCAGGCAGGACTCCAACCTACAATCTTCTGATTCGAAGTCAAACGTGTTATCCATTACGACACTGGCCCATGGAACATGCGCTTGCACTCTACCACAGAGAACAGAAAAAGTGTTGATGTGTCGTGCTGAAATTCCGATTGATTTTGAATTCAAAGAAAAAAGGTTTTCTTCCAAAACACCATGAAATTGTCACATCTTGCAGACAATAGGTGTATTCCATGTTGAAAAGAGAAGAAAGAAAACCATGGAGCCTTTTACAGGTGTGAGGCTTCTTCAGGTGTGAGAAGACCTCACAGTCGAAATGCTGTGTTTCCGTTCTTCTCTTTTCAGCATGCAATAAACCTATTACTTGATCCTTTGCAGCCGAGGCATGCTGAAGTAGCTACCCAGCTGAACATCTAGCAGACTCTACAGTACTTCTCTCCTGTAGAAGTAAAGCAGGGCTTGCTGGGTGAGCTTTTGCTCCGGTAAATTAGGTCACGTGTCATGTTAAATCACTTCTTCTAAACACAACATTTGCTGGTGCTAGCTTTCCCCATGAAAAGAGACATTTCCCTTACAGTACATGACATATAGTTTTTATTCTATCAATAAGTATAGAAATTAAACAAAAGAAAAAATGGTGTCGCCAAAGAATGCACAGCTCTGTCGCCTTGGGGAGGTGTCAAGGGCATTGAGCTCCTTGGACATGAAAAGTGCCTGATAAATGCCATTTCTCATCATTTCTCTTGGCGTCAGTTCTGCTATTAAATTGGACGGAGGCAACGGGCTCAGAGAGCAGGTTAAGTGCACACCGAATGCAGATGTGTCTAAGTGTCTGTAAAAGCGCGGTGCTCCGCTGGTGCTGTTCCCTAGTGGCTTAAAGTGCCCGCCTAGTAAGCAGGCGATCCTGGGTCTGAATACCAGCGGTGCCTCTCTCCGTGTCTTGTTGTGCCGAATGTCTCATTTCAGACAAACATGTACAGCTTGGTTCAGTTTAATGCAAGAATTCATTTCCTTTCTGGAATAACTTGTTTTTGAAGAAATCCATACAGCTTGTGAAAGATGAAATCCATTTCTTGGTTGTCAGTGGAAAAAGATTGCCGGCTGCAAGAAGCGCAAGTGATTGTTTTCTTTGACCATAAACCTGCAAATGTAGAGAGCACAAGCGGCCGTCAGTCTCTGTGGTGCAATCGGTTAGCGCGTTCGGCTGTTAACCGAAAGGTTGGTGGTTCAAGCCCACCCAGGGACGCATGTCTCAGTTTTTCCAATGTAAACATCATCACCGCTAAAGAAGATGGTGCAAAAGGCTCCACAGTCGAAACATTGTGCTTCTTTTCTTCTCTTTTCAGCATGGAGTAAACCTTTGCTTGATCCTTTGCAGCCTACGCATGCTGACACAGCTACCTTTCTCTTAACGCGCCTCAATCATTATTCACCAAAACCATCAGCAGAATGTGTCGCCTTTGTGGTGATGTCACTCCTCTGCTTCACAAATGTCCTTAGTGACGGACCATTCCTTTCTACCATTTTTCCGGAGCGGTTATTGATTGCTCCATCATTTCCCTCATACTTTCCATCCCTAGATTGAAAAAAAAAAACAGAAACAGGCTGACAGGACGACAATCAAATTGCAAAAACTCATCAAAGCACTCGATAGAGTATTTGAATCCACAAGTAGCTACGAGCAACTTTGTCCTGGCTTGCATGAAAGTCGGAAAATGTCAAAAAGAAAAAGATGGTGGCTTTTTCATATTTGTTCTTTTATTTTTAGTTCGTTGGCTCTTCTGTCCATTGTCCTCCTGCCTGGCTCTTGACCTGTGACTGTCTGAACGCACACGTTAGACTTTCAGGCGGGGGATTTGTCCTGAGCCTCTGTGAAAGACCCACCCACCCCCATAAATAACTGCTCTAGAAACACATGATTGCAAAACTAAACCACAGCTTAAAGAGGAGCTTGTCATGACCGCCAGGCAGTTAAGACCAACTCTTAAGCGATCTAATCAGCACCAGCAGTGGGTGATTATTAACAAACGCTGCCGCACGAGTTAACCCACCTGCACACACTCCACCGTGCGGTACACAGTGCTATTTTTACCATCTTTACCTGCTTCCCGCTGCTCGGTATTGAGTCTATTCCTTCAGAGCTCTACCTGGCATTTTTTTCTACCTGGCTACTTAGGAGCCGAGAGATCATTTCAGCTTTTCGCGTCTGAACGGAAAACACAAACGACCAACTCGGAATGACTTGCCTTTGACGCTTATCAAAGCGTTCTTTGTGCATCGAACAGACCCACTCACCTCTTAGTGTGGCGGGATCTGCACAGTGCATGTCGCAGCGCTCCCTGCTTTCACTTCAATGTGCTTCCTGATGTCGAGTCGTGTGCCGTGCGGAGGCTCTGAAAGCGAGAGCAATGAAAAGGTGCACGACGCTGTGAAAGAAAACAGAGAAGTGAAATGCAGTTCTTTCTCTAAGGAGGTAAAAGAAAAGCTACTCCCCGTCGGAGAAATCGAACCCCGGTCTCCTGCATGACAGGCGGGGATACTTGCCACTATACTAACGAGGAAGACAGCGCACGCTCCGACCCCCGGCATCGTGTCCCGACCCAGCGTGCTGGAAGGCGACGCGTGCTGTGATTCCATTACGGAGCAGAAATGACAACCGAGGAGCCGAGAGATCATTTCAGCTTTTCGCGTCTGAACGGAAAACACAAACGACCAACTCGGAATGACTTGCCTTTGACGCTTTTCAAAGCGTTCTTTGTGCACGACGACTGCGCCGCCTAGCAGATACAAATGGGTTGTACAACTTTGAAGTAACAAATGGAAGAGGGCTAAGCCCCCTCTCTTTTAGCCCAGGTTCGATCTGTCTCCCAGACTCACCAGGCGCACGCACACACACACACCCGTGCCGTTGAAGTGCTCTGCTTCATTTCTAAGGGCAACTCAACATTCACTCCTACCCCGAGTGCAGAAAAGACAGCGTCTGCAGCAACAGCAGCTCAGGTCTCTGCCCATCTCCTCTTTTCTGCGGCTCCTGCGGAGTGGAGTCCTGCCTGGAGCTGTGTTTGCAGGCGGCGGCTCCCCGCGCCCTGTCTGTGCGTCGTGAAATTAATTAATAACGTTAATAAATGTATAAAGTAAATTTATAAAGTTATAAATTAGAAATTAATAACGATATAATTATATTCATGTACCGCAACACAAGAATAGTACACACTGTACATTGTCTGTCGATAATGTTTCTGTAGTGCTTTTTCAGCATTCAGCATGTGACTGTGCTGTTGGCGCTGTGGGTTAGGTTCCTGACTTCCATGTCACACGGTCTATGATTGAATCCCATAGAACTATGACTTCATTATTTAACAAACATTTCTTTGAAAAAATGAAACGTTTCCCTTGGTCAGAGATTAAAAAAAACCTCACTTTTTTGAGGTTTTACTGTGCAGAGTGAGGTTTTACCTCACTTTTTTTGAGCAGAAGGTTTACTGTGACCTGAGAAGGGCCGGCATCCAATCACGGTGGTACACACACACGCTCTCACTCATATGAGCTACACGGCTACCAAGATGATCTCGGGTGCGCCGAGCTGGTACGGAACATATTGAACTGATCGACGGCGAATTGTCTCTCAGACAGGCTTTTCACCTCTGAGCTCCCTGACTGACAGTGATCAGCTAGGTAGTGAAACAGTCAGCTGCTTCTAAGCCTTAAACAGCTGCATCTCGGCGCTTCCACGGAGAAATGATTTGAAAGCCGAACATCGCCCATTGGGAACACCTTACTATCACTAGTTTAAGAGACTCTTAAGGTCTTGCAGAGGTGCCTGTCTAATAGCATGCGCTTTGCAAGCTATAGGTGTTTAGGCTGAGGCAGAATGCCTGTTAACAAAATGTTTTTCTAAAGGTGTGTCTAAGTGGCTGCAAAAGGACAACACTCCTGGGGCGCCGTGGCTCAGCTCCTGCACTTGATTATAATGCCGTTACATGTCGAAGCAGTAATTTACGTCATCCTACCACTGCAACACGGGGAATAGAGAGAAATGAGCACACGCTACGAATCGTCTCAATCACTCCCTAGAGTCGTAAGGCGCATTGAAGGGTGCACCCACATCATTAATCGTTGCGCCTCTGTGAAAGGAAAGCTCTTGGGCAGTCTTTGAAACAGCTCGGATGAAACACTTGATTGCTTCCATGTGCATCTGGAGCCCACTTCTTATTTTCACTTCACGCCGCCCAAAGCATTTCTAAAACAGGAGATTCGCGTTTGGGAATGCGCCCTGCCCTACAAATAAAACAGATCTACGGGTCTGAAACCTGCTCCACGGAAAACAGCTCTGTTGCGCTTTTGATCAAAGGGAGATTCACTGTTCTTACTTTTTGATGACATAACACCCAAAGGGGCTTCTTTGGAGCTGGATTCCAACCAGCATCCTTAAGTTTCTTGGCGGTATCCTTTACAGTCCTCTGTTCGGTCGACAAGGGACTGAAGGGGGCAGCTTTCCTCACACATACAGTGCAATGTACTGTAGTGTTCCCCTTCATTGAATTCGCAGTTCTGCATCAGACCTCTAACTCGTTTCCTTAGCTTGGATTTAAGCCACGAAGCAGGCTTCTACTGTATAAACTTCTAGAGGAATCACAAACTATTTGAGAGGCCACCATCCCAGGGGGACCTGACAAAGTCTATCCCTAAACACCTAGCGCAGTCTCTCGAGAGACTGTCAAAAATCGCTTTCTCTGTTTGCGTTGCAAGTAAGTGAAAAAGCGGTCTCAAACCAGAGCTACTTGGCAGCAGCGGCACGTAAATACCGTTACTGTTACTGCTCGATACCGACGTTAGCCTACTATACCATGTTCAGCCACCGCTAGAAAATGTACGGCTCTAGGACCGGAGCAAACGACAGGAGGGCCAACACCGAACGGGCACACGTGTCAGACATGGAGCGCGACGAGGATGGGATTCAAACCCATGCGTGAAGAGCACAATGGATTAGCAGTCCATCGCCTTAACCACTCAGCCACCTCAGCAAGGAAACTGGGCTGTCCGGGCATGGGTTGGCGCGCTCCAGATGATCTTTTTCTTTTTTTTCCCTCGTACTCGAGGGTCATTTTCCTGTTCCACATGCGATTTCAACATTTTCCTTGGGAGATGTCAAGCCAGCAAGCCACTGCTGTGGTTCAATGGCCAGTGTGGAGATCAGTGGCCCTGTTGTACACAGAAAGCACATTGAGCTCCTTGGACATGAAAAGTTCCAGATAAAAGCCATTTGTCACCCTTTCTCTTGGTGTTGATGTTGCTATTGTATGTAAAGGTGGCAACTTGCTCAGCGAGCAGGCAGAGCACACACCGAATGCAGATGTGTCTGAGTGGTGTGTCCAAGTGGCTGCAAAAGGACAGGGCTCCTGGGGCGCCGTGGCTTAGTTGCTTAAAGCGCCTGCCTAGTAAACAGGAGACCCTGGCTCTGAATCCCAGCGGTGCCTTTTTTGTTCTGTCTTCTCGAACAGAACTGGTCATTATGGACAACCGCCTACGGCTAGACTTAATTAAATGCAAGCATTCATTTCCTGTCTTGAACGACTTGTTTTTCTTAAAATGGATGCAACTTGCAAAACATGAAATACAAACCTTGCTAATCAGCGCTCGCGGCTGGCAAAAAAAAAAAGAGGTCAGCAATGTTTTTTTCTTTAACCTTAACCCTGCTAATGGAGAAGAGTTAAACGACCGAGTCTATGCAGCTTAAACAGTCCGCACGTCGGGTTCTTAGCTGAAAGGGTGGTAAATCACACTCACCCCAATCCTTAATCTTTTAAAGAGGATACAAAATTGAACCTAGTCGCCACATCACATACATCCTGTTCAACGATAAATAGGTAACATCTGTAGTGTGCTCTCTGAAGGCACTAGTTCTGTAGGATTTGGGATTTACTGAGACAATTATTCATTGTAGCAGTAAATCACAAAGTTGATTCTTTTGATGGCTTTAGAATCCAACCATGCGACATAACTCAAACAACGCACACACACAGGTACTAATACACGAGGATACATTTATTAATACATAGAATATGCATGTAAACCTAACAGATCTTATCGAGAGGGTTATCAGAATACAAAAGGTATATATTCAGTCAGTTACAAAGAGTTACATATATCAAGAGGACATACGTTCAGTATATCATTCATTTAGACCGTTTCGTAAATGAACTTGGTTATAACTTCTACACTAGATACTCAAAACAAGTACATAACTCTTAGGAATTAAATTGATATCAACTGGTTGGGATAACAATTGAATTCTCGAGCTGTCATGCAGTGAAGTTGAATACTCATCCAATCTCTGGGGATTCAGATCTCCTGCGGGCACAAAGAAGCAGTTGCAGGCTTGTTGCTGTCTAATCCGCGCTCTCTGGCTCTATGCCAGGCTTTGCTGTTCAGCTTGCAACTGTGCTCTGGTGATGTTGACCTTGGGGTTGTAGACCACTTGGATGAGGCTCTCTCTTGGAATCTTGCAGACCTTTAGGCGCCAATGGATGACCATTGATCATGATAGCCAGGCTTAGCTAAGTGCATCCCCATTTGGGAGCTGTACCTTATCAAAAGAAAACATCTTTAAATCAGTCTGCATGAATAGCTTCTCTGTGACTGCACCACAGAGATGAAGAGGGAGATGGGGCCTCATTTGGGAAAGCACAGCAACACTTAATTCTGTCTTATTAATAAGCCTCGCCGCTACAGTACGTACAGTTATAATTCAATCTGAATTAAAAACTACATGTCCCAGTTACCATGGTGGTGCTTGTGATCATTGCGTTTAACCAACGAAACAGGGCGAAAAAATCAGTCACATGACTTTGTGGCTGAGTTTAGAAAGCTTAACGTATCAGCAAGACAGCAAAGACATTTTTCCAAGAAAGTTTAGCCTTTGTCACTAATGAAACCGCTAAATAAAGACATAAATATGGAAATTGACAATTAACTGACTTTTATATTTCTAAATATCACAACATGTTCGAATCCAAGTCATTTTTAATAACAATGGGTAAACTGGGTAAACTATCACAAAGCTTTAAAAAACTTAACATTTTTATTATCAACAAATTGTAAATACGATGTTTACATTGGCATTATTAATTTTTCACTTGAGTATATGGAGGATTGTGAGAGCAGACCCCCCCTCTTAGGCTACATTTTTAATAAGAAATGGAGGCTGTATGCGTTACAATATAAACATTTACTGTCAAACTTTAAATCAACAGTTGATTTAAAGACAATCTGTCAAAGTGCAATGAAACACAATATTGTTGTTGTTGTTGTTGTTGTTATTGTTGTTTTTATCCTGTAAAGCGTTTTGAGAAGCCACCTTTAAAGGCGCTATATAAAGGCGCTGATTCTTATGGAATGTGTTTACTTTCTTCTTTTTTTTCAGCATAGAATAAACCTGTTACAGTACTTGATTCTTATGGATGCCCGGTTCCGCCGGGGATTCAAAATAAAACATGGAATCACGTGTCTAAGGAAATAGCATTATAACTATATCCATGTACAAACAGTAGAATGTTACATTATTAATTTGGGTGTCTCCTCTTGCCAGAAAGCGCTAAATTGCATTTTGAGTGCGGTTTTTGACTTTTTTTAAATTACAACCCATACATAAGCTGATACTGTTTAGACTTTTAATTATTTTAAACTGTATTACAGCAGCACAATGTGCTTTTTCACGAAACCTAGAGTACTGAAATGTCTTGCGTTGTACAGCTTTTCAGCTAAATATATTTATCGCTTACACCTGACACTTGATGTGCCCGACAAAAACCAGTTGAACAGCTCTGTTGGAGGTTTGCAGATCAGATCAGATTCCCTTCCCCCCACAGAAAGACAGACTTATTAGTCGCTATTCACTGCGACAGCAGCTCCAATTTCAGGCGTAAGCGATAGATCCCAGTTTAGCCGATCTTGTTACAGCATGTTCCAGTTTACTCTTATTAACCATATTAATTTTAAGTGCTTAATGCCATTTTTTGACCACGCACGAATATTCTTATGTCCATACCTTTGCAAGGGAATCAGTGTGAATTGTAATACTAATTAAATAACCGCGGGCACTTTCCACCCCCTCTGACAGCAGGAACATAACCCATTCTCAGCTCAGCAGCTCATTACAATATAGGGTGTTCAAATCTTTTGCTGCCTCAAAAAGCTTTAGAGAACTTAACATTTCTATTATCAACAAATTGTAAATACGACGTTTACATTGGCATTACTAATTTTTCACTTGAGTGTATGGAGGATTGTCAGCTGTCACTGAGAGCAGTTAATTAAATGTATTTTTTGATTCACAATCAGACAAATGCAACATAAATTGTTATCTTTGTCTTCTAAGTATATTAATAAACTTTCAGCATAGCTTTCTCCTAGTTTAGATTAATTTTTCTTGGGATTTTTGGATCAAACGTGGAAAGATTAGATTAGTAATCGTTTTTATTTTTTAAATACATTTTAGAAAAGTGTAATCTATACTTAAAAGCTGTATAAAAGCTGTATAAAAGACACTCGATATTAATGGAGTTTAGTTGATACTTTTTAAACTTTTAATTATTTTAAATTGTATTACAGCATTGTACACATGCTTAAAAGAGAAGAAAACGCAAGCCTTCTTCAGGTGTGAGGGCATTCTGCTCAGAATGAAACACTAAAATGTAATGTAGGCTCTGAATGGGTTCAATTATGATTTGGGCTTGATTAAGGTCGCTGCCTTTCATCCAAAATCCTGCTTGAATCCTTCTAAACTAAAAATTAGACATGAGCAGGGGCTCTGGTGAAATTTCTCTTTTTTTAATTTCTCTTTTTTTCTTGGAAAAATAACTTACCCGCTGCAATCCGGGCACAGAAGGATTAAAAGAAGCCAGACAGGCAGGGGGAAGAGTGAGTTCTAGATAAAGAGGTATCCAGGTAACAGTGAAGGTAACAGCCGCAGACGTGGCCTACTTAGCCCGCCAGGGTTACCCTACTCTCCCGGAGGAGGCCCACCGGGAAATAGCGCTCCAGGCGTTCCTGGCCCCGGCGCCGACTGAGGTGCAGTGCCACGTGATGCTGGCCGCACTGGTCCCCTTGGAGCAGGCCTTGGCTCTGGCTGAGCAGACTGATGCCGTATTCGAGGAAACCGGTGGGCGCCAACGGAGGGGCGCACGGGGAATCAGATGGGGAGGAGGAGACGCCCAGCGCGACGATGCTGGGGGAGCGATGACGGCTGGTCATCTGCCACTGCTGTGGGGAGAGGGGACACATCGCAGGCAACATGAAATTGTCAGGGACATTCAGCTATATACAAAGAAGAGACAGACAAAGTAATAATTCTATATTAACGTGGCCTACATATTGACGCAATGATCAAACTAACTGACATGTTCTGATTCAGATCCCCTGCAGTTCATAATAATTAGAACAATAGCAATGCTGAGTCCTCCCCACCCTACTGAGCACAAATTCAGCTGCTCTCCAGTTCTGTTCTGCATGTTTTTTCATTGCAATTGAGCTCGGAGCTGGAGATGATCTCCATACAGTTCTGTGTTAACTAGCCCGCACTTGCGTGCTAATTTACGGGTTGTGGCAAATGCTTTTTTATAGTTCATATACATGACGGCAACCTGTTACCGAGGAACCTGAGAGGTTTAAAAGCCTCACGAGCCAGGCAGGACTCCAACCTACAATCTTCTGATTCGAAGTCAAACGTGTTATCCATTACGACACTGGCCCATGGAACATGCGCTTGCACTCTACCACAGAGAACAGAAAAAGTGTTGATGTGTCGTGCTGAAATTCCGATTGATTTTGAATTCAAAGAAAAAAGGTTTTCTTCCAAAACACCATGAAATTGTCACATCTTACAGACAATAGGTGTATTCCATGTTGAAAAGAGAAGAAAGAAAACCATGGAGCCTTTTACAGGTGTGAGGCTTCTTCAGGTGTGAGAAGACCTCACAGTCGAAATGCTGTGTTTCCGTTCTTCTCTTTTCAGCATGCAATAAACCTATTACTTGATCCTTTGCAGCCGAGGCATGCTGAAGTAGCTACCCAGCTGAACATCTAGCAGACTCTACAGTACTTCTCTCCTGTAGAAGTAAAGCAGGGCTTGCTGGGTGAGCTTTTGCTCCGGTAAATTAGGTCACGTGTCATGTTAAATCACTTCTTCTAAACACAACATTTGCTGGTGCTAGCTTTCCCCATGAAAAGAGACATTTCCCTTACAGTACATGACATATAGTTTTTATTCTATCAATAAGTATAGAAATTAAACAAAAGAAAAAATGGTGTCGCCAAAGAATGCACAGCTCTGTCGCCTTGGGGAGGTGTCAAGGGCATTGAGCTCCTTGGACATGAAAAGTGCCCGATAAATGCCATTTCTCATCATTTCTCTTGGCGTCAGTTCTGCTATTAAATGGGACGGAGGCAACGGGCTCAGAGAGCAGGTTAAGTGCACACCGAATGCAGATGTGTCTAAGTGTCTGTAAAAGCGCGGTGCTCCGCTGGTGCTGTTCCCTAGTGGCTTAAAGTGCCCGCCTAGTAAGCAGGCGATCCTGGGTCTGAATACCAGCGGTGCCTCTCTCCGTGTCTTGTTGTGCCGAATGTCTCATTTCAGACAAACATGTACAGCTTGGTTCAGTTTAATGCAAGAATTCATTTCCTTTCTGGAATAACTTGTTTTTGAAGAAATCCATACAGCTTGTGAAAGATGAAATCCATTTCTTGGTTGTCAGTGGAAAAAGATTGCCGGCTGCAAGAAGCGCAAGTGATTGTTTTCTTTGACCATAAACCTGCAAATGTAGAGAGCACAAGTGGCCGTCAGTCTCTGTGGTGCAATCGGTTAGCGCGTTCGGCTGTTAACCGAAAGGTTGGTGGTTCAAGCCCACCCAGGGACGCATGTCTCAGTTTTTCCAATGTAAACATCATCACCGCTAAAGAAGATGGTGCAAAAGGCTCCACAGTCGAAACATTGTGCTTCTTTTCTTCTCTTTTCAGCATGGAGTAAACCTTTGCTTGATCCTTTGCAGCCTACGCATGCTGACACAGCTACCTTTCTCTTAACGCGCCTCAATCATTATTCACCAAAACCATCAGCAGAATGTGTCGCCTTTGTGGTGATGTCACTCCTCTGCTTCACAAATGTCCTTAGTGACGGACCATTCCTTTCTACCATTTTTCCGGAGCGGTTATTGATTGCTCCATCATTTCCCTCATACTTTCCATCCCTAGATTGAAAAAAAAAAACAGAAACAGGCTGACAGGACGACAATCAAATTGCAAAAACTCATCAAAGCACTCGATAGAGTATTTGAATCCACAAGTAGCTACGAGCAACTTTGTCCTGGCTTGCATGAAAGTCGGAAAATGTCAAAAAGAAAAAGATGGTGGCTTTTTCATATTTGTTCTTTTATTTTTAGTTCGTTGGCTCTTCTGTCCATTGTCCTCCTGCCTGGCTCTTGACCTGTGACTGTCTGAACGCACACGTTAGACTTTCAGGCGGGGGATTTGTCCTGAGCCTCTGTGAAAGACCCACCCACCCCCATAAATAACTGCTCTAGAAACACATGATTGCAAAACTAAACCACAGCTTAAAGAGGAGCTTGTCATGACCGCCAGGCAGTTAAGACCAACTCTTAAGCGATCTAATCAGCACCAGCAGTGGGTGATTATTAACAAACGCTGCCGCACGAGTTAACCCACCTGCACACACTCCACCGTGCGGTACACAGTGCTATTTTTACCATCTTTACCTGCTTCCCGCTGCTCGGTATTGAGTCTATTCCTTCAGAGCTCTACCTGGCATTTTTTCCATTACCTCGTTTATTCTGGATATTGGACTCCCCTTCTGCCTTTTTGACTTTGGACCTCGCCTCTCACCTCGGACTGTTTGCCACCAGTGTTCTCCCTGGATTACGACTTACCTTACGCCTCTTGACCACGAAACAAAGCAAAGCAGAGCAAAACAAAACGAACAAACGAAAACCCTCACGTCCCGCACTTGCATATAACGCCGTTATATACCAAAGGTTTTGGTGGTCATTTTGAATGACCACAGAGCGCTGTGACCTCGGTTTTACATCTCATCCAAAAGACAGCGCCCTTTTACAACACAGCATCTCCGTCACTATACTTGGGCATTGGGACCCGCACAGACCTCAGGGTGAGCGCCCCACCGCCGGCACCATTAACACCGCTTCCAGCTGGAAGCTTTGTTTTTCCCTGTAGCTCACCCTCATCCGGGTACTGACCTGGCTCACACCTGCTTAGCTTCAGTGGGTTTTTTGAGTTGCGAGTTGCAAGGGGATGCAAGTGATGGAGCCGCTCGCAGCAAAAGCCACTGCATTGGCCGGGAATCGAACCCGAGCCTCCCGCGTGGCAGGCGAGAATTCTACCACTGAACCACCAATGCTCAGTGCCTGGGCCTTTAAAAAAGACGCTTTTTTGGTGCTCTGTGCAAAACGCGTCGACATCTGCTTCCAGCTGCAAAATGCCATTCGCGGACGCTGAAGAACTTATTTCCAAGGCAGCGGGTACAAGCGATTGGGCGTTTTAAAACCACCAGGAACAGCAAAGAGGCGCGCTTCTTTGCTTGCGCCGAAACACACCGACTGGAGGCGGATAACGTAGTCGGCAGGATTCGAACCTGCGCGGGGAGACCCCAATGGATTTCTAGTCCATCGCCTTAACCACTCGGCCACGACTACAGCAAGCCCCACTGCCGCTGCGTTCTTGCTACAATCTTACCTGGATCGCGAGGCGCCGGCGGAAGCCTATTTCAAAGTCGTTCTCCGTTTCAAAAAAACATTTCCAAAATACAAGCCTTGCAGACAGACACGCCTCAGAGGACTTAAGGGTGGCTTCATGTCGGAATGATAAAGTCTCCCCGTCCGGACATGAAAATGCCACTTTGTTACACAAAAAAAAGAATCAACAACAGAGAAATGCCCACAAGCATTTGAAAAGCCGCACCACGTCGCACTTGAAATAGCTCTTACATTAGTGGTAGACGCAGGAATCGCCTTTTTATTTACGCTCTTACCAACGCGATGGAAAGCAAAACAAAGCAAAGCAGAGCAAAACAAAACGAACAAACGAAAACCTTGCGTATAACGCCGTTATGTGCCCAAGCGGTATTGTACATCATCCTAGCACTGCACCCCGGGGCGTACGGTATATGGGAACGAGCACACGCCACGAATCGTCTCGAATCACTCCCTACAGCTGTAAGGCGCCTTGAAGCGTGCACCCCCAACATTCTTCTTTGCGCATGTGTGGAAGGTAAACTCTTGAGCAGACTCTGAACCAGCTCTAAGGAAACTAATCCGATTAGACGTTACTTTGACTCATCTTTTTACGCTCAGTGCTGGATTGCTCAAACTCCAGCTAGGGTTAGGGTTAGCATTCCCACGCTACTTAGACACTTTGTTTACGCTCAGTGCTGGATTTTGGGAACTTCAGGATGAGTGGGAATTTTCTCCTATCTGTCAATTCTGTTTTGTTTTGGAGACTCTTGGCTGCCTATGTTGTACAGTGCAGCGTGAAGGAAACATTTTCCAAAACTGTGTCAGCTCAAAAGTTGTAAGAAAACCTCTCCAGCTGCTTTAACTCTCTTCATTTTTGTCATTTAATGTGACACTCGATGTATAACTGGAGCCTCACATATGCAAATGGTGAGGCTCCAGTTCGACACCCAGTTCGACACCACTTTACAGTATATGACAAAAGCATGGCAGACTGTGCCGGACTGGCAGATAACTTCCGCTTATTTTTACCATGTTAAACATTGGAAATCCTCCCACTTGTATTTGTGACACTTGATTTTGGCTCCACCTAAGACACTCTTAAATCTTCAAACACTTTTCTCTTCTCCCGCAACACTCTTGTCTGTCGGCACTATGTGGCAGCGTTGCATGACAACCCCTCTCACCACGGAAAGGAACCTAACAGCTTTGGTAAGAGAGGAGAAAAGGACCTGGCCAGTACGGGGCTCGAACCCGTGACCTTGGCGTTATTAGGACCACGCTCGAACCAACTGAGCTAACCGGCCTCACAACAGTGCTCCTCTCTGTGCTGCAAAAAATCGAACTCAGGGAATTTCTTTTGTCCTCCTTTGAATAGAAAGCCGTGTAATTCAGTGTACGGGCTTTCTCGTGCAGTTTCATGGTTCTTGTAACCCAAATCCTACACTGGCCTGAAGTGCCCCCCCATTTCACAGCATTTTTCAGCTGATTTAAAATGTACCTAAAGGAGAAGCATTATTGAAGACCATCAATTACCAAGAGCTTTTGTCAAAGGTTTTGGTGGTCATTTTGAATGACCACAGAGCGCTGTGACCTCGGTTTTACATCTCATCCAAAAGACAGCGCCCTTTTACAACACAGCATCTCCGTCACTATACTTGGGCATTGGGACCCGCACAGACCTCAGGGTGAGCGCCCCACCGCCGGCACCATTAACACCGCTTCCAGCTGGAAGCTTTGTTTTTCCCTGTAGCTCACCCTCATCCGGGTACTGACCTGGCTCACACCTGCTTAGCTTCAGTGGGTTTTTTGAGTTGCGAGTTGCAAGGGGATGCAAGTGATGGAGCCGCTCGCAGCAAAAGCCACTGCATTGGCCGGGAATCGAACCCGAGCCTCCCGCGTGGCAGGCGAGAATTCTACCACTGAACCACCAATGCTCAGTGCCTGGGCCTTCAAAAAAGACGCTTTTTTGGTGCTCTGTGCAAAACGCGTCGACATCTGCTTCCAGCTGCAAAATGCCATTCGCGGACGCTGAAGAACTTATTTCCAAGGCAGCGGGTACAAGCGATTGGGCGTTTTAAAACCACCAGGAACAGCAAAGAGGCGCGCTTCTTTGCTTGCGCCGAAACACACCGACTGGAGGCGGATAACGTAGTCGGCAGGATTCGAACCTGCGCGGGGAGACCCCAGTGGATTTCTAGTCCATCGCCTTAACCACTCGGCCACGACTACAGCAAGCCCCACTGCCGCTGCGTTCTTGCTACAATCTTACCTGGATCGCGAGGCGCCGGCGGAAGCCTATTTCAAAGTCGTTCTCCGTTTCAAAAAAACATTTCCAAAATACAAGCCTTGGCTTCATGTCGGAATGATAAAGTCTCCCCGTCCGGACATGAAAATGCCACTTTGTTACACACAAAAAAAGAATCAACAACAGAGAAATGCCCACAAGCATTTGAAAAGCCGCACCACGTCGCACTTGAAATAGCTCTTACATTAGTGGTAGACGCAGGAATCGCCTTTTTATTTACGCTCTTACCAACGCGATGGAAAGCAAAACAAAGCAAAGCAGAGCAAAACAAAACGAACAAACGAAAACCTTGCGTATAACGCCGTTACGTGC
>NW_027168383.1:410000-430000 GCF_040954835.1 Lepisosteus oculatus | reverse complement strand
ATTTGTCTGCCACCAACACTTTAGGTTACGGAGTCACAACCGCACCCCGGAGACCAGAGGAGCCATTGGCGTTCTGGCGGCGCAGATTGGGCTGAAGGTGGGACGCTTGAATCTCGCTGTTGGAGGCCGTCTGAAACTGACCCAAGCCTTTCCCTTGAATTAAATGTAAATAAGAAATGAACCCCAGATGCACATGGAATCAATCACGTGTTTCCTTTGAGCCGTTTCAGAGACTGCTCCAGAATTTACCTTGCACAGATGCGCAAAGATTAATGATGGGGGTGCACGCTTCCAGGCGTCTTACAACTGTAGGGACTGTTTAGAGACAATTCGTAGATTGTTCTCATTTCCCTCTATTCCCCGTGTTGCAGTGGTAGGATGACGTAAATTCCTGCTTCGACACGTAACGGCATTATAATCAAGTGCAGGAGCTGAGGGCTTTAGTTTTGTTTCGTTTTCCATGGCGTTCGTAAGCGCGCAAATCAAAGGCAATTCCTGCGTCTAACACGAATGTAAATGCTTTGGAAAGTGCAGTGTGGTGCAGCTTGTAAAATCCTTTTCCACATTTGTGGTTTGTTGATGTTTTTTCTGTCTGCCAAAGTTGCATTTTGACATCCGGACTGGGGGACTTCATCATTTGAACGTGAAGCCAGCCTTAAACCCTCTGAGGCATGTCTGTCTGCCGGCACGAATCTTGTGAAAGGTATTTTTTTTTTTAACGGAGAGCGACTTTAAAAAGGTTTCCGCAGCGACTTCGCACTCCGTGTTAGATTATAGGAGGAATGCGGCGGCAGCGAGCTCGCTTTTGTCATGGCCGAGTGGTTAAGGCGATGGACTCGAAATGCGTTGGGGCTTCCCCGCGCAGGTTCGGAACTTGCCGACTCCGGCGTCTGCCGCACGTCGCCTTGTGCCTGCGCGGCAAAGGCAAAGTGCCGCTTCTCCTTTCCCGGTACTATAAAAATGCTAAATCGCTTGGACCCGCTGCCATGGAAAGCAGTTCTTCAGATTACCACACATTCTGCGTTCGCACCTCTGGTGCTCTACTTATGCCTTTGAAAACCTAATGAATAAAGCTGAAAGAACCGACACGATATGTAGGTGCTCGTAAAGCACGCATTAAAGAACTGTTAACAGCAAGGGTTTCAGTGGGTTAACTGAGGAGAAGGCGTGATCGCTAATTGTTGACTTTTTATTTGGTGTTAGAAACACTCTTACTGTGCATGATGTGCAACAAATGTAGCCACAGAAATTGCATCACGCTTTCATGTATGCTATCGCAGACACCAACGTTGCCTAGATAGAAAACCGAAATAGCCGTGGGTTTGCTTGATGGTCTGAAGGATCTCTCTTCGAATCTCTATCATTTGTCAATGGCAGTAAAAGGCGCTGCAATCTCATACGTTCAGAATCAAACCCGCAGCTGTTGTTCGACTTTATTTCTTGACTAATTACAACTGAGTGTCGCATGAGCAGTTACGTAAACTTGTCTGGTATATTTGAACACAAATGCCGTTCTTCAATTAAAACTAACAGTACATTGTCAGGGACATTCAGTTCTATACAAACAAGAGACAGACAAGAGAATATTTCTACCTTTCATGTGGACTACGTGTTGACTTACTGATCGGAATAATTGAAAAGTTCGGGTTCATAGCCGATGCAGTGCGTGCTAATTAGAACAACAGCAACGCTGAGCTCTCAGCACCGTACTGAGCCCAGGTGTTTTTCTAAAGCTGTCAGGTGCAGTTCATTTACATGAAGGAAATCTCTTACTGGGTACGATTACAATACAGTAAGTAGCACAGGCTACTTAGGGAGTAGCCTGATGCGTTTAAAAACGACCCGAGCCAGGCAGAAGTCGAACCTACAATGTCCTGATCCGTAGTCAGACGTGTTATCCATTGCACCACTGACCCTGGTGCAACACTGCAGGACTGCAACCCGGTGAGCTCAGCACTGCAACTAGTAAAATACCCCCGGTCCATTCTTTTCCAAAAGTGAGAAACACCTGTTTTCTACATTTTGTCTGTTTTAAAACCATATCTCTTTAAACCAAACCAAGAGTTTGTCTTTTGCTCTGATATTCTGATTCATTTCGATTTCAAAGAAAAAAAAAACTACCTTCCAAAGCATCATAAAATTGTCCCTTCTTCCAGACTCTACTTCTCTCTTGTAGTAGTACAGCAGACCTTTCCAGGTGAGCAGATCACAGAGTCCGAAATGAGCTTCCTCCATCAAGCAAAGTACCTGAACATGACTCTGTCATCATAAAAGCGCCCCTGTAATAAAGAAATTCAATCTGAAATCAAGAGGGCAGTTGCCTACTGAAATACAAGAAGTCATCAATTTTAACCTAGCAACACATTAAAGGCTGCATCTATACAAGTACGATTCTAGAAATGCTCACCAGATTACGTTTTAAGAAGGAACTGCGCTTCAGGTTCTGCCGAGATCTTAACTCGGATGGCAGGATTCAGAGTCCGGAGTGCGGACTGATTGCGCACGGAGGGTCCATATACTGTGGATCCCTCAGTGATCTTCCGCGTATTCAAACCGCCAGCGTGTGACTCCCCTGTCCCCGTGACCTCATTGCTCTGCTCTCTCCTCTGTGCAGCCGAGCCCGATTCACGGTAAAGTGAAAAAATTATGCCCTCAACGTGAGATTTACTCTGGAGCGAGGATAGATGTTACCTTTTTATCATTGAACAGGATGTATGTGATGTGGCGACTAGGTTCAATTTTGTATCCTCTTTAAAAGATTAAGGACTGGGGTGAGCGTGATTTACCAACCTTTCAGCTAAGAACCCGACGTGCGCACCGTTTAAGCTGCATAGACTCGGTCGTTTAACTCTTCTCCATTAGCAGGGTTAAGGTTAAAGAAAAAAAACATTGCTGACTTCTTTTTTTTTTGCCAGCTGCTAGCGCTGATTAGCAAGGTTTGTATTTCATGTTTTGCAAGTTGCATCCATTTTAAGAAAAACAAGTCGTGTTAAAGACAGGAAATGAATACTTGCATTTAATTAAGTCTAGCCATAGGCAGTTATCCACTGGGATTCAGACCCAGGGTCTCCTGTTTACTAGACAGGCGCTTTAACCAACTAAGCCACAGCGCCCTGGGAGTGCTGTCCTTTTGCAGCCACTTGGACACACCACTCAGACACATCTGCATTCGGTGTGTGCTCCGCCTGCTCGCTGAGCAAGTTGCCACCTTTACATACAATAGCAACATCGACACCAAGAGAAAGGATGACAAATGGCTTTTATCTGGAACTTTTCATGTCCAAGGAGCTCAATGTGCTTTCTGTGTACAACAGGGCCACTGAACTCCACGCTGGCCACTGAACCACAGCAGTGGCTTGCTGGCTTGACATCTCCCAAGGAAAATGTTGAAATCGCATGTGGAACAGGAAAATGACCCTCGAGTACGAGGGAAAAAAAAGAAAAAGATCATCTGGAGCGCGCCAACCCAGTTGGGACAGCCCAGTTTTGTTGACGAGGTGGCCGAGTGGTTAAGGCGATGGATTGCTAGTCCATTGTGCTTTGCACGCATGGGTTCAAATCCCATCCTTGTTGGTTTCCATGTCTGTTTCCATTCTGTTTTTGATCCCTATTGCTCAATGCACAGTGAAAGCATTGCATACATGTGTCTGACAATGAGAAATGGGCCCCTGAGACAGTCATTTGCCTGTTTCACAAATGATCGTATTTTACTAGAGATTCTGTTTGGGATTCAGATGTGCATTCGGACAGCAATCCCTTTCAAGAAATGATACGTTCTGGATGAGGTCAAAGGTGCATCATTTGGACACTTTGTGGGCTTGAAATACAAAGACAATCATGTTCTATGGTACAAGATAAATACAAAACTTAAGCTTTTATTATAATTAGATTTGTTTATAAAGCATAAGCAAACATTTATTACATTAATATATGTAAAAATAACATTTTAGCATCATACGTTTAGTATATTTAGTCCCTAATGCTGAAAGAAATGATCATAGAACATGACTTCTAACCTTACCTGCTGTGTTTTTGATCCCTATTGCTCAATGCACAGTGAAAGCATTGCATACATGTGTCTGACAATGAGAAATGGGCCCCTGAGACAGTCATTTGCCTGTTTCACAAATGATCGTATTTTACTAGAGATTCTGTTTGGGATTCAGATGTGCATTCGGACAGCAATCCCTTTCAAGAAATGATACGTTCTGGATGAGGTCAAAGGTGCTGGAACACTGTATTTAGGATGTGTTTGCAGTTATTCTGTGTTTCTAGCTTCAACCCAGTGATATATATATATATGCTCACTGATTTTTTGGTACATGCCCAGGGCAATAATCATTATGAGGATTTATTTCCATATGTGCTAGAGGTAGTGTTGTGAAATTCTTCAACACACTGGATCGCAGGTTTAAACCTGCACTCTTACTCCTTAAATACCAACAAATGCAGATATGTGGCAATCATATTGTAGCGGACACTCATTTGCCTGTTTCACAAATGATCATATTTTACTAGAGATTCTGTTTGGGATATGGATGTGCATTCTGACAACAATCTCTTTCAAAAAATGATTTTACCTTATCGCAGCTTTGCCCCTCTTGCCTCTTTGGAAAATATCTCCATCTTGTGGTCGTTGTTGGTAATGTTTAGACAATATCTCCATCTTGTGGTCGTTGTTGGTAATGTCTAGACAATATCTCCATCATGTGGTCGTTGTTGGTAATGTCTTCTTATGCCCTTTTTTATTTCAATTCTTTATTAGTTGATTCTAGAATCTCTACAATAGAGCTGAAAATATCAGTTTTGTAGCAGACAATATGACATTAGTTATAGTCCAATTAAGACTGTATTACCCTGTTTGTAACATAACAAATTAAAATTGATTAAAACTAAGTTTGGAACACCAGGGAACATAAAAAATGATTTTTAGGAAAACCATGAGGTTCTCTGTGTCCGATGCCTGCAAGGGGAGAAAGCTAGAATCCTTTGCTTTTTCAAAATTTGAAAATAAACATCATTTAACAACAGCTTTCATTCCTAGGAGTGAAAAATAACCATTTTTGAAGACATATTAGTTTCTAAAACACTACAATAAAGTTAAAAACATCCGTTTTATATTACTTTTAGTATTTTTAGTGAAATTAGTCATTTATTGCACTATTTTTAATATAATCTCTAATTAAAAGTGAATAGAATTAAGTTTGGAGCAACAAGGAACACAAAAAAAAAAGATTTTAAGGAAAAAAATGATGTCTTCTGTGCCAGGTGCCTGCAAGGGGAGAAAGCTAGAATCCTACCCAGGCTCCTGGAGTTCTGTCCTGGCTAAAGGAGGGTGAATCCATCCCCTTCAAAGCTCCATGAAAAAATGATCATTTAAAATTTGAAAAAAAAAACATCATATAACAACAGTTTTCATTCATAGGAGTGAAAAACAACCATTTTTGAAGACATATTAGTTTCTAAAACACTACAATAAAGTTGAAAACATCCGTTTTATATTACATTAATTTTTGTGAAATTAGTCATTTATTGCACTATTTTTAATAAAATCTCTAATTAAAAGTGATTAAAATTAAGTTTGGAACAACAAGGAACACACAAAAAAAAAGATTTTAAGGAAAAAAATATTGTCTTCTGTGCCAGGTGCCTGCAAGGGGAGAAAGCTAGAATCCTACCCAGGCTCCTGGAGCTCTGTCCTGGCTAAAGGAGGGTGAATCCATCCCATTCAAAGCTCCATGAAAAAATGATATTTTTAAATTTGAAAAAAAAAAACATTATAGAACAACATCTCTTGGTCCACAGAGTGCAAAAATCCAACTTTGAAGAAAATCCATTGACTGATCCCCGAATCCTGAAGTTTCTTCGCATGATATCGGGCTTGCAACCACTTTCTGGAAAATTTTCAGCTCCATTGTAGAGATACTAGAATCAACTAATAGAGAATTAAAATAAAAAAGGGCATAAGAAGACATTACCAACAACGACCACAAGATGGAGATGTTGTCTAGACATTACCAACAACGACCACAAGATGGAGATATTGTCTAGACATTACCAACAACGACCACAAGATGGAGATATTTTCCAAAGAGGCAAGAAGGGCAAAGCTGCGATAAGGTAAAATCATTTTTTGAAAGAGATTGTTGTCAGAATGCACATCCGTATCCCAAACAGAATCTCTAGTAAAATATGATCATTTGTGAAACAGGCAAATGAGTGTCCGCTACAATATGATTGCTACATATCTGCATTTGTTGGTATTTAAGGAGTAAGAGTGCAGGGGGTTTAAACCTGCGATCCAGTGTGTTGAAGAATTTCACAACACTACCTCTAGCACATATGGAAATAAATCCTCATAATGATTATTGCCCTGGGCATGTACCAAAAAATCAGTGAGCATATACATATATCGCTGTGTTGAAGCTAGAGACACAGAATAAGTGCAAACACATCCTAAATACAGTGTTCCTGCACCTTGACCTCATCCAGAATGTATCGTTTTTTGAAAGCGATTGCTGTCAGAATGCACAACTGAATCCCAAACAGAATCTCTAGTCAAATATGATCATTTGTGAAACAGGCAAATGAGTCTCTCAGGTGCCCATTGCTCATTTTCAGACACATTTATGCAATACTTTCACCATGCGTTGAGCAATAGGGATTAAAGATACCAGAGGTAAGGTTTAAAAGTGATTCTGAGGTGCAACACATCAGCGAAACAGCTAGGCATCTGAAATGCGGGGTTTGAGAGCCCTTCAGGGAACACCGTACCCTAAAGGTACCAGAAGTCCACTAGTATAAGCATTAAGTCACTGTCAGCCCTGTTGCAATGTAATTGCTACATATCTTCATTTCTTTGGTTTTTAAGGAGTAAGAGTGCAGGGGGTCTAAATCTGCGATCCAGTGTGTTGAAGTATTTCACAACACTACCTGTAGCCCGTCTGGAAATAAATCCTCATTCTGATTATTGACCTGGGCATGTACCAATAAATCACTGAGTATATATATATATCACTGTGTTGAAGCTAGAGACCTGTATGTAATAATATGATGCTAAAATGTTATTTTCACATGTAAGAAAACCGGCTCAGGGACGCCAAATATGTAATGTTGCCATAGCAAAATTAAATGTAGGGGGTCTCTGAAGGCACCAGTTCTGTAGGGTTTGGGCATTTACTGAGACAATTATTAATTGTAGCAGTAAATCACAAAGTTGATTCTTTTGATAGCTTTAGAATCCAACCATGTGACATAACTCAAACAACGCGCACACACAGGTACTAATACACGAGGATACATTTATTAATACATAAAATATGCATGTAAACCTAACAGATCTTATCAAGAGGGTTATCAGAATACAAAAGATATATATTCAGTCAGTTACGAAGTGTTACACATATCAAGAGGACATACGTTCAGTATATCATTCATTAAGACCGTTTCGTTAATGAACTTGGTTATAACTTCTACATTAGATACTCAAACAAGTACATAACTCTTAGGAATTAAATTGATATCAACTGGTTGGGATAACAATTGAATTCTCGAGCTGTAATGCATTGAAGTTGAATACTCATCCAATCTTTGGGGATTCAGATCTTCCTGCGGGCACAAAGAAACAGTTGCAGGCTGTTGCTGTCCAATCCGCGCTCTCTGGCTCCGTGCCAGGCTGTGCTGTGCGGCTTGCGACGCTGCACTGCTGATGCTCACTGTTGGCTTTAACTAGCAAAGTTTGTGCACAGGAGAAAAGATGACTGTGGGTCCCAGCAAGTCAGGAAGAGGACCGGTTCGTTTCTGATGAAGAGCTAGTTCTGAATAGTGATTCAGCTGTCCACAGTTCCGACCTGTTCACGAGGCCTGCTGCTGGTGCTAACCTCGGGTGGATCCTCTGGTTATTCTCTGGCAACCTCCGCTCTAGACTCTTAGAACAAAGGAAAGTTCTGGCACTCGTACACACTGGCCGTTCCGTGGTTGTCCGGGCTGAGTCTCAGGATGGTCAGGAGGCGCGCTGCGAGAATGTCCTGCCCTTGGGAGCCTTCTGCTCCTGGGCCGTCCTGCCCTGGAATTCTCCTTTGAATTCCCTTTAGAATTGTCCACAGAATCCTCTGAATCCTCCCTTCTGAATCTTACTGAATCTCACAGGCTCTCTGTGTTGCCTGTTTTTACCTGGAGGAACTTCAGCTCATTGATTGGCTGAAAGTTCCATGGGCATCAGAGTCCCACGTGGGTTACTCGGCCCTACCAGTCCCTGATTGATTGATCAAGGTGAGATATGAGTCACTTAGTCCTGACACTTAGTAATGCAGTCCAGATGTCCAACTGGCACTCCCTAGACAGATAGGCGCCAATGGATGACCATTGATCATGAAAGCCAGGCTTAGCTAAGTGCATCCCCCTTTGGGAGCTGTCCTAGGACCTTAAATCACCCTGCAGAACAGTTTCTCTGTGGCTGCACCACAGAGATGAACAGAGAAATGGGGCCTCATTTGGGAAGGCTCAGAACACTTAATTCTGCCTTATTAATAAGCCTCGCCGCTACATATCCCCCCTTTTTGAAGGTCATGAGGTCCTGAGGCGTTGTTGCCTTCAAAACAAAACAGAGTTAAGTGATGTCCCTTGCCATTAGAACATTAATCTTAAATGTCCACATTACTCCTCGAGAATTCATACCGGAACCAGCATTGGATACAAACAGGATGAATAACATCTGGAGTATGTATAAACACGGTAGGAGACATTATCTAAGTCTAGGAATTACACATCAGGAAGTTCACTGTCAATATCTGATACCTCTGTAGTACATATTTGGGGAGAAATCACTTCCTTTCTTTTGACATGCTACCTTTGACTCATTCATGCTACCCAGATTACATTTTGATGCAAGAGTACAGCATTCAGAGTACACTGTCAGTCATGATCCAGCTTCCCAGCAGCAGTGTTACAATAACAACAGTTCCTGTTCCCAGCCCCGCGATAAACCACAACACCTGTGTTGGGTATCTGCTTGGGTGGTTTGGAGGTTTGTTCCATTAAAGCAAACTAACTACCTGTACCTCTTCAGGGCTTACTGTTTCTTGGATTTCTATCCAATTCAATAGTGTGGCACCTGAAGGCATCCATGACCTCAAGTTTGGTCTTATGTTGTCTGGTTCCAGACCGTACAGTGTTAAGTTACCATGCTGTACTATGGCCTCCTCGGGAACTTGCAGGAAAACTGTTTGATTAGGTAGCTGCATTGTGGTAGCTGTATCATGCCTGTCACAAGTCATAGTGTCAGTTAAATGTGGTGTGCTGACCAGCCATTTACTTCCTACCTGCTCTTCATGGGGTTCATTAACCTCCCTCTGCTCGTTAGTAGCTTTACACCCTTCATTGGTGAATCGTTTAGACACAGCCAATGGATAGCTTTGGTAGCCATACCCATCTCAAGATTTGGAACCAAATTCAATCTTGGATTGCCTTCTGGGTGAGCTATGAGCGATGGGGTTAATGTCACATACTCCTCTACTGAGAAGAGTGGAATCAAGTGGGTTGGGAATCGTGCCGTGGTTAGACTAGCTACAGTGGCACTAAGCTCCCTTAATAGGTCTTGTGTCAACATTCTGGCCTGTTGCACACAAGCATAAACCCACTGTATAACACCAACAATCATGTCCACTGGTTGGGGAATAAGGTTTAACCCTGTTGCATAGGAAATTGCCTGTAGGGTTTTCCCTAAGCTTTCCAACTTTTGCTGCTGTCGATACAGTCTGTCACTACCCTCCGGCATCTCTGACCCCTGCCTTCTTGGGGCAGTCAGGGTGAGAGTGCCAGTAGCACACAAACCTACCAGAAAAAAGCAAACGTGCAACAGTGGCGGCAGCAATCAGTCCTCCCAAAAGTCTTTTCGGGTGGCTGATCCCAGTCATCTCCTTCTGAGTGACTGTCGCCTTTCTAAGCTGGCGCAGCGTGTACATGGTGTCTTTCTCAGTATGCCCTGTGGCATCTTGGGCACCAACATCCTGGAAATATGGGGAGATCTGACGCAGCTGCTGATGCTGCTCCTCCTTTTCCAGGGCATCTGCTTTTTCGATTTGTTCATGCCTGTGCTCTAGGAACCCTGCAGGGGGTGGTGCAGCGGTAGAGCATGCCTGACCCTCGGCTGAGTGGTCATCTGGAGCACCTGAGTGATCTGGGATTGTTACCCCATTCTCACTGTTCAGGTCCACCCTGCACACTTCCTGATTGAGGAATCCCTCTATCGGCATGTTTACAATCGTTCGCTGGGCGTGGGTGTAGGACACCTGCTCGCTCCCCCCTTCCCTTGCTAGGGGTTCAGGGAGCTGCCCCAGCACTGGGATAGCTAGTTCACTGTCTTTGAACTTACTATCACTCACCAGGCCCATGTCAGTGCAGGCGGGGATTCTGACACCCCTCTTTGCGATGTCCTGCACTGGCAGGCGGGTGACTTGACCATCCAGCTCCAGTCTGGCTGAACCACTGTTGGTCAGACTCAGACTGACAGACTGAGCTGGTGGCTGTAAGAAAACCGGCTCGGCTTTCATTCCCTGTCCCTTCTGGGGGACTGGGTGTGTTGGCAACCCTGCCGTTGAGGCAGGAACAATCAGGTCAGTCTCACTCACTACCTGGTAGTTGTGAGAAATAATGTTACCTGACTGCAGGTTCCCTGGGTCACAGCAGAGGGAATCGGCATCTGGGATCAGGTGTGTCCACAGCGCAGTAGTCTCAGCGTCCAGCTGGACCTCCTGTCTAACCTGTGAATGTTGCACCAGGGGCACCTGGCGGTGGCCCTGTGACAGCTGCTCAAGCAGATCCTTACTAATAGAGGACCTCTCAGGGCTAAGGGTGAGGGCTACATCACCAACCTGCTCTCCTGCCATCTGGATCCCTTCCACCACTGCAGGGTGGTGTTCCTGACCCCTCTTGGGTGCCAGGGTGCACAGGGAAAGCTCCTTTTCATCGCCAGGTGGGGAGATCTGCTCCTCTTTAGGGATGTAAAAGGTGTGTGCTTTACCTGGTGGATCAGGCGGCTGCTTGGAGCACCGCTCCTGTGGCATGGAGGCTGTTGGGACCTTGGCCGGGACACGACTTCCCTGTATATCCGGGGAACAAGGAAATATTTTTATTTCTTGTCCAGAGGGAACAGAAGGAATCTCCACATAGGCTTCTGTGTTTGGTGGGCACTGTGTGAGCACAGTCTGCCTCTTGGCCCCCCTTTCCTTCTGTACAGAAGGCTTAGGAGCCTTGACCTGTTTCCACACTTTGCCTTTCTGGTGATCCACCAAAGGTTCCTCTCTGAGTCGCATGCCCTTTTCTTTTTCAACCCGTTTGAGCTTGCCGTGTGACATCAAACACCTTTCAACCTCAGTGTCAATCAGTGTCTCACAGTGTAAGACATCTCCCATGGCAGCCTTGAGGTAAAAGCTTCTTGCTTTTCCTCTGTGTTTTACTGCCTGCTCTGTGACTTCAGGGGTGGAGTCAGCACTCACTTGGGAGTGGCTGAATTCATCCAGGCAGGAACCCTTCTGCTCAATCAGATAGACTGAGGGAGGGAGAGGGGGCGGGTCTCCGCCTCCTCCAGTGGAGAGTATCAGCTCATTCACGCTTCCGGCAGCCTTGGGGAGCGGTTGTCCCTGTCCTAATAAAGCTTGTTCAAGCCTGGCCAGGCGGGTGGCTACTGAATCCTTTTGTTCAGCTTTATCTAGCCCTTTCCCTCCCCCGGTGTTCTCATGGCACTTAGGACGCTGGGTGTGGTCCTGTGTGCATGCTTTGGAACGGGGCTTAGCCAGCTCAGGAGCCTGTGCTCCTTCGAGCAGGGGGGAATTAACCCTGCTGGCTCTGACGGCAAACACAGTCACTTTAACAGCTTTTTGCTCAGAGCGACTTTGGACATCATACTCCCAGGCTTTCTGCACGAATCTCTTAATATCAGTCATTTTCATGGTCTGTGCATCTGTATGCATTAAGATCATCTTTCTGACTGACGGGTGGAGATTCGCAATGAATAAACCCTTGAAATGTGTGTTCTCTTCGCAACCCTCATCATTTCGCCCTGCAAAATAAGTTCGTCTAAGTCTCTCGTAATATTCGCGAGGGGACTCTGCTCTCTTGTGCTTAATGTTAAGAGCGGCGGCTATCGCAGCAGTCGGGTCAATAAACGCACTGTATTCTTCGATAAGTGCTTGACAAAGCTGCTCAAAATCATTACAGACTTCTTTCATCTGCCTAGCCATCCACTCATGTACAGCTCTGCTGGTAGTTTTCCTGACCAGAAACACTTTCTCCTGTTCTGTGGCGTTTGGCAGATACTGCAGGGTATACCTGAGGTCCTGAATATAACTCTCGATATTATTCTTTGACACTGCGGGGTCAAATCTCTCTATGTCCTTCGCTAGCTCTCTCAGAGAATGGAGATTTATCCTTCTAGCTTCTCCGCTGACGGAGATATGGAAGAGATCGTGGTCAGACCTGTCGCTGCTAGAGAGAGTGCTTAATAGCGACTCGAATTCAGACCTTTTAGCAACCATCGTTAAACTTAAAGAGTATTACGTTTAAGTACGAAATCACAGTTTTACCACAGAAAACCACAAGATCAAGTATGCAATCAACCCGGTAGATCGCAAAAGATCACAAAACAATCAAGCACTGCTTAAAGAGCAAGGGGAACTTTTTTTTTCTTTCGGCTTTCAGCACACCGTATTGTTGTGTATGAAACCCGCGGCGTTTTATATTGAATTATTCCGCTTGGTTGACTCATTTCAGTCTTGCCACGCCCACCCAGGGACGCCAAATAATGTAAGAAAACCGGCTCAGGGACGCCAAATATGTAATGTTGCCATAGCAAAATTAAATGTAGTGGCTCTCTGAAGGCACCAGTTCTGTAGGGTTTGGGCATTTACTGAGACAATTATTAATTGTAGCAGTAAATCACAAAGTTGATTCTTTTGATGGCTTTAGAATCAAACCATGCGACATAACTCAAACAACGCGCACACACAGGTACTAATACACGAGGATACATTTATTAATACATAAAATATGCATGTAAACCTAACAGATCTTATCAAGAGGGTTATCAGAATACAAAAGATATATATTCAGTCAGTTACGAAGTGTTACACATATCAAGAGGACATACGTTCAGTATATCATTCATTAAGACCGTTTCGTTAATGAACTTGGTTATAACTTCTACATTAGATACTCAAACAAGTACATAACTCTTAGGAATTAAATTGATATCAACTGGTTGGGATAACAATTGAATTCTCGAGCTGTAATGCATTGAAGTTGAATACTCATCCAATCTTTGGGGATTCAGATCTTCCTGCGGGTACAAAGAAACAGTTGCAGGCTGTTGCTGTCCAATCCGCGCTCTCTGGCTCCGTGCCAGGCTGTGCTGTGCGGCTTGCGACGCTGCGCTGCTGATGCTCACTGACCGGCTAGTTAGTGTTGGCTTTAACTAGCAAAGTTTGTGCACAGGAGAAAAGATGACTGTGGGTCCGAGCAAGTCAGGAAGAGGACCGGTTCGTTTCTGATGAAGAGCTAGTTCTGAATAGTGATTCAGCTGTCCACAGTTCCGACCTGTTCACGAGGCCTGCTGCTGGTGCTAACCTCGGGTGGATCCTCTGGTTATTCTCTGGCAACCTCCGCTCTAGACTCTTAGAACAAAGGAAAGTTCTGGCACTTGGACACACTGGCCGTTCCGTGGTTGTCCGGGCTGAGTCTCAGGATGGTCAGGAGGCGCGCTGCGAGAATGTCCTGCCCTTGGGAGCCTTCTGCTCCTGGGCCGTCCTGCCCTGGAATTCTCCTTTGAATTCCCTTTAGAATTGTCCACAGAATCCTCTGAATCCTCCCTTCTGAATCTTACTGAATCTCACAGGCTCTCTGTGTTGCCTGTTTTTACCTGGAGGAACTTCAGCTCATTGATTGGCTGAAAGTTCCATGGGCATCAGAGTCCCACGTGGGTTACTCGGCCCTACAAGTCCCTGATTGATTGATCAAGGTGAGATATGAGTCACTTAGTCCTGACACTTAGTAATGCAGTCCAGATGTCCAACTGGCACTCCCTAGACAGATAGGCGCCAATGGATGACCATTGATCATGATAGAAAGGCTTAGCTAAGTGCATCCCCCTTTGGGAGCTGTCCTAGGACCTTAAATCACCCTGCATGAATAGTCTCTCTGTGGCTGCACCACAGAGATGAACAGAGAAATGGGGCCTCATTTGGAAAGGCTCAGAACACTTAATTCTGCCTTATTAATAAGCCTCGCCGCTACACACATATATTAATGTAATAAATGATTGCTTATGCTTTATAAATAAATCTAATTAAAATAAAAGCTTAAGTTTTGTATTTATCTTGTACCATAGAACATGATTTTCTTTGTATTTCAAGCCCACAAAGTGTCCAAATGTTCTATGATCATTTCTTTCATCATTAGGGACTAAATATACCAAACGTATGATGCTAAAATCCTGAAAAAAGGATAGGCTCCATTTCGTCAGTAGATTGGAGTCCAAAACTGATTTGGGTCAATATACATTACCTTTGAAGATAAGGTACAGTCTACTGTAGGGAACCATCAACTTAGAAAGCATTGGCCTTCCCTGGGGGTCAGGTAGGTGCAAAAGATAAACCTTTATCCTATCTTTATCTTAAGATAAGTGGCCAAGCAGTATTTTTCCAAGTTTCACCAAGCTCATCATGTTGCCATAGTAGACAAAGTTCTATAAAATGTTAAATAACTTTAGAAAAAAGCATCTTGGTCTTTCAGTACTGTACAAGGTGAATTAAACTGTCCCTGGTAATAAAAAGTAATTAGAAGCATCCCAGAAACTTTATCTCTAGAAACATTAGCTGTTTTATATCATGTAATTTAGTGTGATGTTGTCAGAATTCAAGGACATTATCACACACAGAAATTGGTTCAGTTAAATCTAAAAAACACAGCTAAACATGGGTTTAAATGTAAAATAGAAGTCTTACCTCTTGTCAAAAGATTTAATTCAAGAAGCGATGTAATAAATGATTGCTTATGCTTTATAAACAAATCTAATTAAAATAAAAGCTTAAGTTTTGTATTTATCTTGTACCATATAACATGGTTTTCTTTGTATTTCAATCCCACAAAGTGTCCAAATGACGCACTACATGATATAAGGAAGATTATCACATGCATATCGGTATTATCTTTCTTACGAAAATGCATTCCTTTCATTACCTTTTACTTTTTAAAATGAACTCAAATTGTGTATAATGTAATAATTTAAGTAGAATAGATTCTAACAATATAATGATCCAGTGTGTTGCACTACTTCACTGCTTCACTGCTCTATGCCGTCTGGAAATAAATCCTCAGACTGCTCACTGCCCTGGGCTTGTACCAATAAATTACAGGAGCACGTCTATATATCACTGCGTTGAAGCAGAAGACACACAATCACTGCAAACACATCCTAAATACAGTGTTCCAACACCTTTGACCTCATCCAGAACGTATCATTTATTGAAAGGGATTGCTGTCAGAATGCACATCTGAATCCCAAACAGAATCTCTAGTAAAATACGATCATTTGTGAAACAGGCAAATGACTGTCTCAGGGGCCCATTCCTCATTGTCAGACATATGTATGCAATGCTTTCACCGTGCATTGAGCAATAGGGATTAAAAACACCGCAGGTAAGGTTAGATGTCATGTTCTATGATCATTTCTTTCAGCATTAGGAACTAAATATACTAAACGTATGATACTAAAATGTTTTTTCACATATATTAATGTAATAAATGATTGCTTATGCTTTATAAATAAATCTAATTAAAATAAAAGCTTAAGTTTTGTATTTATCTTGTACCATAGAACAAGATTTTCTTTGTATTTCAAGCCCACAAAGTGTCCTTTGATCTCTATTCTGTGGTAATCCACAATGACCCCGTTCTTCAGGTGATTCATCATGTCCTCCCTCGTCTGTTGAGAGGCCATCCCGATCTCTTCTGCCGTGGCATGCTTCATACACGCTCTCTTGAAGTGAGCAGGAAGCTGATCAAAAGTATTCAGGCACATCTTGCACACCAGGGGAATCCTCGCGGGTTTCCTTTGAAAATAAATAATACCATCTGTGTATAGAAACAAGCTAAGACTGATTTCTTAAATTATCCTTAAAATTCTCTCTCATAGTTTGAGCATAATGATTTTATTGCATTTATATAAGAATTGCTCATTGCTCCAAAATAAATAATGGTTTCATAAAAAAGTGAACACTTACTTGGTCTCAGTCACAGACTTTCCAATAGAAGCCATTGTGGAGTTCAGCAACTGCAGGTCCTAGAAGTGGGGAAGGAATTTTAAAAGAGAAATTGAATTACAATACAGAAGGAATGGCTGAGGGTTCACTGAAATATATAAATATACAAATTCCAAAGACTGAGTCCATATAGAAACAACTACTTTTCATTTTCAGTATAAGAAAAAAAAACATTATCTTCCAAAGCATCATAAAATTGTCCCTTCTTCCAGACTCTACTTCTCTCTTGTAGTAGTACAGCAGACCTTTCCAGGTGAGCAGATCACAGAGTCCGAAATAAGCTTCCTCCATCAAACAAAGTACCTGAACATGACTCTGTCTTCATAAAAGCGCCCCTGTAATAAAGAGATTAAATCCAAAATCAAGAGGGCAGTTGCCTACTGAAATACAAGAAGTCATCAATTTTAACCTAGCAACACATTAAAGGCTGCATCTATACAAGTGCGATTCTAGAAATGCTCACCAGATTACGTTTTAAGAAGGAACTGCGCCTCAGGTTCCGCTGAGATCTTAACTCGGATGGCAGGATTCAGAGTCCGGAGTGCGGACTGATGGCAAACGGAGGGTCCACATACTGTGGATCCCTCAGTGATCTTCCGCGTATTCAAACCGCCAGCGTGTGACTCCCCTGTCCCTGTGACCTCATTGGTCTGCTCTCTCCTCTGTGCAGCCGAGCCCGACTCACGGTAAAGTGAAAAAAAAGATGCCCTCAACGTGAGATTTACTCTGGAGCGAGGATAGATGTTACCTTTTTATCATTGAACAGGATGTATGTGATGTGGCGACTAGGTTCAATTTTGTATCCTCTTTAAAAGATTAAGGACTGGGGTGAGTGTGATTTACCACCCTTTCAGCTAAGAACCCGACTTGCGCATCATTTAAGCTGCATAGACTCGGTCGTTTAACTCTTCTCCATTAGCAGGGTTAAGGTTAAAGAAAAAAACATTGCTGACTTCTTTTTTTTTTGCCAGCCGCTAGCGCTGATTAGCAAGGCTTGTATTTCATGTTTTGCAAGTTGCATCCATTTTAAGAAAAACAAGTCGCGTTAAAGACAGGAAATGAATACTTGCATTTAATTAAGTCTAGCCGTAGGCGGTTGTCTGTAAGGACCAGTTCTGTTTGAGAAGACACAACAAAGAAGGCACCGCTGGGATTCGAACCCAGGATCTTCTGTTTACTAGGCAGGCGCTTTAACCAACTAAGCCACGGCGCCCCAGGAGTGCTGTCCTTTTGCAGCCACTTGGACACACCACTCAGACACATCTGCATTCGGTGTGTGCTCCGCCTGCTTGCTGAGCAAGTTGCCACCTTTACATACAATAGCAACATCGACACCAAGAGAAAGGATGACAAATGGCTCTTATCTGGAACTTTTCATGTCCAAGGAGCTCAATGTGCTTTCTGTGTACAACAGGGCCACTGAACTCCACACTGGCCACTGAACCACAGCAGTGGCTTGCTGGCTTGACATCTCCCAAGGAAAATGTTGAAATCACATGTGGAACAGGAAAATGACCCTCGAGTACGAGGGAAAAAAAAGAAAAAGATCATCTGGAGCGCGCCAACCCATGTCCGGACAGCCCGGTTTCGTCGACAAGGTGGCTGAGTGGTTAAGGTGATGGACTGCTAATTCATTGTGCTCTGCAGTCATGGGTTCAAATCTCATTCTCGTCGCTTTCCATGTCCGACACATGTGCCTGTTTGACGTCGGCCCTCCTGTTGCTTGCTCCGGTGCTAGAGCCGTACATTGTCTAGCGGTGGCTGAACATGGTATAGTAGGCCAACGTCGGTATCGAGCAGTGACAGTAACAGTACTTACTGCGCCCCATAAGAAATCGTTTGTCCCTGTTCAAAAGAGATTGTGCGATGTCCTGCGGCGTTCGTAAAGCAAACCTTTGACAGTTTGAAAAGAGGAATTTATTCTGCTTCCTGTGCGTGCAGTAGTTACAAAGTTGAACGTCTTTACACGATCTGCTGCAGTTTTCAGTGGGCGGGCTTTGTCAGATGGCTTGAAAAAACGCACTGTGTTTCGGCTGAACTCCACACTCATGAGCAGTGTCCTGCATGTTTTCTGTGTATAGCTGTCTTTTAACGCATACAGAATTCATTTGAAATCATTGATTTCTCCAATTAACAAGGGTCCCTTTTTGAACCTGCGAGAAGCATTCTTTCAATGTAACAGATTTACTCCGGGGAAAGCCAGCATGACATTGAGAGTAGCTCAAGCTTTCAGCACCCATATCGGACTGCGTGTATGCAGACACCACTCAGAATCCCCTGTAAGATTCTCCCTCAATTCCGTTTTTCAGTGCTTTAGCTCTTTCAAAAGGCTTCGCTTTGCTAGTCACAATCCAAGGCTCATGATGGCATTTGAAAACTTTCACCACTGCGTTGGCCGGGAATCGAACCCGGGTCAACTGCTTGGAAGGCAGCTATGCTCACCACTATACCACCAACGCATGCCCGCAGGAAGTCTGCAGGACACCACCAGAGAATGCTTTTTTTAAAATTTTTTTTATTAAACATAGAATTTACAAATACAAATACAACAAGAGGATCAGAGTCATGTACAAGAGAAAAAAAATGCAGCAGAAAAAAGCATTTAACTACCAGAGGTAATTAAGTAATTATGTGATCAAATTGTATATTTTACACGTATCATATCTTGCTTTAATATTTCTCAATTATTTATAAACTTTAGTTTCAACATGCATGCGTTTCCTGTAAAAAATAAAACTCAGCACACAGTTTTTCTTTTAACAACATTTCGAGTACCTCTGGCATTCATGAAAAAGACATACACAAAAGCAAATAACTAACTCTAAGACTGTCTAAACTATTGAGTTTTTCAAAGAACCAGAACTATAACCGTCCTTAACACTTAACTACACCATTCCAAACTAACACTAAAGAAACACTAGTATATACTGGTATAACAAATAAAACCAAACATAATCATTAACTGAGCAGTCACTGGGAGCAAATCTCCTTCCCGTCCACAAAGGCCCTCGCTCCCACAAAGTAGGCTCTCCTCCCCTCTCTTCTGGCAGCTTCAACCTGGGGCCACAGCTGGTTCCTGGTACTCCTGTCCGCAGCAGACAGGTCCTCTGCAAACCTCAGTTTGTTCCCATTCAAATACTCATTCCCCCTCGCCGCTCGCCACAGCATGTCCCTCGCCGTCCTCTTGGTGAACTGTATTATAATCGATCTGGGGAGCACTTGCCCAGACATGTTCGCTCTCCCGAGCTTGTGAACAAAGTCAATGGCCGATATTACGTCCTCCTGGTCCGGCAGGGTCCTTTTACAGATACCCTTCACTGTTGCAACAAGGTCCTTATCACGTTCCTCTTTAACTCCAAATAATTTTAAATTCCATCATCGACGGTATCTATCTACATCGTTCACTTTCAATTCAAGTTCTTTAATATGCTTTTCTTGTTTGGTATTTACTTGTTTAAGAACTTTTACTTCACTCTTTAAGTCTTCAACCTCTTTAAACACACAGTCCATGGACTTTTTAAGACTTTCGATTGCGACTGTATTAGATCAAGTCATTTCCTTCAGCTCACCCATGCTCTGTGCCATCATGTTGAAGATGTTGGTCTGGAGCTCCTCCAGCGTCAGGTCGCCCCTTCCTCTCTTGGCTGCCGGGGTTTTCACAGGTGTGCTGGGCAGGGACTCCGGCTC
>NW_027168383.1:387500-405000 GCF_040954835.1 Lepisosteus oculatus | reverse complement strand
AGAGGAAGAATCTAAACACGAAGCCTCTTTGTATACAAACTGGCTGAATGAAACTGATAATGAGGGGGATATGAGTAATTTGTGGTATAAATTTATAAATCATACTGTAAAGTTAAAGAAATTTAATGCATCTTGTTATATATGTGCTTTAATGCCTCATTCTACAGCCTCACCCATGCGACTTTTTATGAAATGTACTCTTTTATTAATATCACGTTAGAAGGCTTAGACGCTATCAAACAAGAATTAAGGGGAGTTAGATTAATGGTACTTCAGAACAGGTTCGTGCTGGACCTTCAAAATGCAGCATCTGGAGGAGTCTATGCTTTAGTAGGAGACTCCTGTTGTACATATATTCCAGCTAATGACTATGATTACGGAAATCTTACGCTCGCTATTCAGCATTTGAAAGAACTAAAAGACAAGGTGAATAAAGAGAGAGGCATAAAAGATACACCGGCTTTTCTCTCCTGGTTAGAATCACTGTTTGGGCCAGGGGGAATGTTTTTCTTTTAAGTTACTAACACCGATTATAGGGGCTGTGATACTTGTCTTCCTGTTTTTATGTTGCTGTATGACATGTATTATTCCAATGCTTCGAAATATGGAAATATGGTACCTAGGGGGATAAACTGTTCATCCTTCCAGTCTGGAGAATTGGCAGCTGTCTGACGTCAGTAAGTGATCCTTAAAAAATTAATAGTCCCATGACAGTGTGCATCACCAGAAAATCAATTTCAATGCATTAAAACTCTTGTTATCCTTCTGATCATTGAAGTGTCATTGCCCCAGCACTGTATACTCTTACTTTTGACGCCTGTCTGAAGTTGGATCCATTTCTAAGAATGGTGACTCACATATCCTCATGCTCAACTTTGGCTCAACCACACAAACTATGAAGATAATCATCTGCTTTTGCTCCAAGATTTATGTTACTAGGCTCTCTCCTGGGGATCCTCGTGTTCAAACATTGCCCTTATTGTGGATGATCCATGACAGAATTCAGGGAATTCAGAATTCTGATACCTCAGCTCAGATTCTGACTGGGCAGACTGTCATTGCCTGGTGTGAATGTGTGCATATCTGTTTTTGTGCATGTTCTGTGGCCTGTTGTACAGTACATCACAAATGAAAGGGAAATGGAAAACTAAAATAAGACTCAAGTGTTTTATCTTTCATTAACAGTGTTTCATTAGTATCTGTGCTAGATCCTGTCATCCACTGCTTACCATGACAGGCTCTAGCACAGGATAGCAGCTAATACATTTAAAAATCTCACTGCACAATGTTGTATATTCAAGGGCTGATCTTCTGTACTTTTTCTTTCACTTTTCATTTCCAAGAAACTCAGTCCTGCCAGGAATAATCTGAGAACAAAATCAATCTGAGTGAAAATCTAAGCAGAGGAAGATTGTTTTACAGAGTCAACAAGGTCTAATTCAAGGTCATCAGCACTAACAACATTCTCTCTGGAGACAGGCGATAAGAAAATTGAAAGTGTGTATTGTTACTGTCACGACCACCAGGCAGTCAAGACCAAAGCGTAAGCAAGCTAATCAGCCCCAGCAGCGGGTGATTATTAACAAACGCCGCCGCACGAGTTAAACCACCTCCGCACACTCACTGTGCGGTGCGCACTGCTATTTAAACCATCTTCACCTGCTTCCCACTGCTCGGTATTGAGTCTACTCCTTGAGAGCTCTACCTGGCGTTTTTCCCCGTACCTCGTTTATTCTGGATTTTGGATTCCCCTTCTGCCTTTTCAACTTTGCACCTCGCCTCTCGCCTCGGACTGTCTGCTACCGGAGAACTTCCTGGATTACGACTTGCCTTTCGCCTTTTGACTACGACCTTGCCTCTCGTTTTGGTTTGTTCGCCTGCCTCATCTATCACCCGTGCCTGCGTCTGCACATGGTCCGTGTATCTTCCCACCAGGGATTCCTAACAGTTACATAACAGCAGAGACTATGAGTTATGCTATCATGAGAGTGGTGATGGATTTTTTTCATTGCTTAGTTTTGCAGGTTCTGTACATTTGAACATTCAAAGTGACTAAAGTAAAGGAGTTTTCCCTTTTTACCACATAATTCCCAAAGATCAACACTAATAGAAAGCCTAATTCCAGCCAAGATTCAATTACTGTCTCTCAGGCATCCCAGCAGTGGATTTCATGACTTCAGACAGCCATCTTTATCAGTGGAGAACTCAATGCTCTGAGGTTTACTGGCAGAGTCTCACACTGGGTAATATGTTGGTAAATAATGTCCTATGGAATTCTACTATTGATAAATTCTACTATGGAACTGCGATGTGTCCTGAAAAAATATTCTATGATAGTGGTACAGTCCATCACACCCCACCTACAGCCTTTAAAAGAGAAAAAAAAAATTCTGATATTATGGTGGAAAAAGAGCCCTGGAATCTTTGTAGAAGGACAAAAGATGGAAAGAATGGGCAGTGTAACCATGGCGAAGAGAAGGGAAATATTGGAGAGAGCTTTTTTCATACACTTTTTATCATTGTTTTTCCAGCCCAACAATGATCAACAAATATGGGCAGGCATCCTGTGCCAAATCCAATCTACCTTTCTTCCAAGCATACAGGAATGTCAGTGAATTAAATATTGACATATGAAAATACCCAAAAATATGCAATCACACATATGCAGTTTGAGCAAACATAAGACAATACCCAAGTACCACAAACTACCAGGCATCATTAGCAGTTCAGGTGGGGAGCTGTGTCAGCATGCGTAGGCTGCAAAGGAACAAGTAATAGGTCTATTCCATGCTTAAAAGAGAAGAAAGAAAACACAACATTTCAGCCGTGGAGCCCTCACACCTGAAGAAGGCTCCACGGCCGAAACGTTGTGTTTTCTTTCTTCTCTTTTCATCTAGTGTCATTAGCCAGTTCCTGTCAAAATAAAATAGAAATGGATAACATTCTAGAGAGAGTTTGAAATACCAAGGTACAATTTAAACCATATTTCTTCCACTACAACCACAATATTTTGGAGAGCCTATTTTCGCTGAGCCTAACTGTTCTGGCATGCCCGTTAGCCTCCGTCCTGCTTCAGCAATGAATGCAACGGGGCACATTCTGAGGGAGATGCAGTCAATCAGGTTGCAGGAAAACCACGCTATGCTTTTTTTTGAGATCCTGAAAAGGACAGAGGGGCCATGTATATGTGTGCAGCTGGATATGTAATTGCAGGTGGCGTAGCAAATTCTGCTGAAGCCCCACTGCCTGGTGTGGACGGTAGCTGTGCATGTTGCAGCAGAATTGTGCATGTGAGATCAAGGGGGCATGTCATGTGTTTGAGCACTTCACTCCCTTCCGGAAGAGTCCCAAAAATTTGTAAGTTCTTTGGATGACCTGTGGACCGATCTTTCACGATGAAGAATTCCTTAAGAAGAATAGATCTCAGCCCTCCATCCCAATGCCTCCATCTCAAAACAGCAACCTCCCACTGCCCTTAGTCTGCAAGGCAGTCCTTTCAAGTGCAATGATGACGCCGGGACCTTCGTTGCCTATTGTATGAGCTGAACTTTTGTGCTCATCAATTCAACGCTCTTTCCATCAACTCATCTTGTCTTTTGACGCTTCGTGTTTTGTGCTCCTTTGACTATCGGCATATCGGGTGACTGCAAACACTGAAGTTCTTGCTTACGGAGTGTGGAACAGTGTTTTCAAGTGATCGCTGTTCTGTCATGTTGACGCCGAGTGAATCTTTCTTTGGCAACATAGGCAGGCTGACAGCAAAAGTAATGGCAAATTTCTTGACTTATTTCTGAATGTGAATGTTCTTTAGAAAAAGGATGCGGCGTTGCTTCTCCCCCGTGTAAAGGTCACGCATTCCAGACGTGGTTATGAGCGAACAGTTGCCGCAAGTGTTTGAAAAGAGCAAGCAGCCCTGCCCCGTGTGAGGATCAAACTCAGGACCTTCAGATGATGAGACTGACACGCTACCAACTACGCCAACGAGGCCAGCTGCGGTGCACAGCCGGAAAGTTTGCCTCATATGGATTTCAGTCGCCCGTTCCCTAATCTTTAGACGCCCTCTGCTGGATGTTGCATTTGCCTTTTGATCTCACCGATACTTTTTTGGTCTGTTTCTGTTGCGAGTCCGTTTTTCAGATCTCACCTAGCACAAGTCTCTCTGGCTGAAGTGGCCTCTCTGCTTCAGCATCGTGCCCTCACTCAGCCATTAAAAACGTCACTCGGACTTCTGACATGCTGACATGAAATGTCAAGAGAGAGTGGCGGAGACGCTTAAGGCAGAGAGAAGATGAAGAGGGGGCGTGGCTGCGAAATGATTGACAGCTGCATGACGCTCTCCATGCAAGGTGTGACCACAGGCTAAAGGACACCTTTCGGCACATCAAGCTCTAAGCACACACCTGGAGGACGTGGGAAATGATCCCGCTACCTCACGCATGCAAAGCGAGCGCTGTACCATGCAAGCTAACCCCCCTCGCTGGAGCTCATGCCTCGGTGTCGCCTAGTGCCGCTTGTTCCCCTCTTACCGGGTGCAGTTCACTGCCCTTCGTCTGCAAGGCAGTCTTGTAATTGCGGCTTTCTTGACTTATTGATGAAGGTCTGACTGGACGAGCGAATGACGCCTCTCCCCCGTCCTCAAGCTCGCTGACAGAATAAAATAGAAAGTGCTGCCGTGGCTCATTGGTTTAGGGGTATGATTCTTGCTTAGGGTGTGGGAGGTCCCGGGTTCAATTCCCAGCTGAGCCCTTGTGTGCTCTTTTTGTCCTCGTCCACAAGACTGGGAACTGATATCCACATCACCTTGCAGCATCTGCTTATGGCAAACGATGGAATGTGACTAATGACTGAACGAGCCTGGTGAATACTCATCACGTGGCACAATGAGAGCGTGCAGTCAGCTGTCCAAGGCAGCAACCTCATTGCTCGTTCAAAAGAACACGTACTGAAAACTCATCACCACTATGTCGTAAATGAGCACCGCGATCGCTTGTTGTCAGGCGTCCTTACTTGGGAAATGCAGAAGCAAAAACTGCCCTCTCTCAGCCACCGAAACGTGTGCGGCTCGCCTTGCACTCTCTGCGCCTCGCATATTTATGGAGCTGTCTGCTCTTCTTTCTGTTGAAGTACGCAAGTTACGGGGCGTACTGCAGACTATGATGTGCTCAATGACAGCTTTCAAGATTTGAAAACTATGAGCTTGAGGGCTCAAGTCGAACGAATGTGGTTGTTATGCAATTGATGATCAAACGCACATATTCTAACGATTCGTGAGAGTATGTTCTAAAGGTCCCTGGCTCGATCCCGGGTTTCGGCATTTTGTTTCATCGCTCCCTTTGTTCCTCTCTCCAGCGCCCCCTGCCTAAAATGACGCGTCCCTTTCTCAGCCCGAAACGCAAGCGATACACCAGCAACAAACCCTACAGGTTTCCGTAGTGTAGTGGTTATCACGTTTGCCTAACATGTGAAAGGTCCCAGGTTCGAGACCGGGTGAAAACAGCCCCTTCTTGCACGCTCCTGCACTTCACAGAGGTCTTGAACCACCAGTCATTTGTTCCCAATGTATTTCCGGTGCCTTCATGCACTCTTGTACCAAACGCACGTTCCTTCTGTATGCGGAGCCGATCATTTGCAATTGGGCTGTGCCGACAGATCAGGACGAGCTCTGTCGGCTCAAAAGCAGCGCAGGACCTGCAAGAACAACAGAAAGATTAGCATCCAGTGGGGGCTTCTTAGTGAGCCCAAGATCTCATCAAGAATCGGCTCCAGCAACAGGGCTGGACGCATTGTTCCATTCTCCGACCACTCTCGGTGTAAACAAGTCCCTCCTGGTCTCTGCTTGAATTGCACTTTCCTGCGTTTGCTTTGGTGTAACTGGCTTCCCCTGCATGGGCGAATGTGAAGAAGATCCTTAGTAAGTCATTGAAGAAACCCGAGAAGAGGTCGGAGTGGTCCCTGTCGTTCATCAACGATCCAGTCAGGCAGTACTCCTCTGTAAAGCGCCGTTCGTTCACATCAATTGGCTTTTTTTTGCCTTCATTCGTGCAAGTAGTAAAAGCAGACGCCCCTATTCTGCCGTGACCCGGATTCGAACCGGGGTTGTTGCGGCCACAACGCAACGTACTGACCACTATACGATCACGGCGAGTTACCGATACACACATGGCAGGGCGGAAAAGGCTGTGCTCTCTTCGTGTGACATAATTCGGGAAAGTCCTGACGTTGCATTTCAACTGAGCCCCAGTATACATCGACCCTTCGACACTCTGAGTGACAACTCTCTTGCGTGTTTTCTCATATTTATGTAGTTTGCTTGCATGATGCCCGGAACAACAGGGTTGTGCACTCCCATATGGTCTAGCGGTTAGGATTCCTGGTTTTCACCCAGGCGGCCCGGGTTCGACTCCCGGTATGGGAACGTGTCAATTTTGCCTCCTGCTTTCCAAAAGATCAGCACTGTGTACGAAGGAGCCGCATTAAAACTACTCAACGTGCAAAACGTGCGAGAAGAGGGGGCGCTTGTTTCCAGCCGAAACTTCTCGCGTGTGAGACGAGCTGACCATCGCTGCAGGAGGTGGGAGGGTCACTCTGGTAGACAGGGCTGACCTTCGGCAATAGGATTTATACTCTCCAAGATGATATTTGCACTTTCTGGAGAGGCGATTTTCTCCACTTCAGTAGCCCGATTTCGTCGATTGCGTGGAGAGGGCTGTAGAATGTGACGCCGCCTTTCCTGCTCCGTCCATGACAGGCGTGCTGGTCTCTGGAGAGAGAGCACGGTCTATCAGCGCACTCCAATAAAGGCACTGGAAGCAGCTGAATCGCATTGGCGAAGCTCAGCGCTGGGCCGCTGAGCACATCTTACCACAGTTTCCGTAGTGTAGTGGTTATCACGTTCGCCTCACACGCGAAAAGTCCCCGGGTGGAAACAGACTTCTTTTGTCGCCACGCACAAAAGGGGATTGGGGATTCACCTAGCGCTGTGATCGAACAGACCCACTCACCTCTTAGTGTGGCGGGATCTGCACAGTGCATGTCGCAGCGCATCCTTCTTTCACTTCAATGCACGTCCTGATGTACCCCGGTCTCGCGCGTGACAGGTGGAGACAGGTGACAGGTCCGCGTGACAGGTCCTATACTAACGAGGAAGACATCGCTCTCTCCGACCCCCGGCATCGTGGCCCGACCCACCGTGCTGGAAGCCGACTCGTGCTGTGATTCCTTTACGGAGCAGAAATGACAACCGAGGAGCCGAGAGATCATTTCAGCATTTCGCGTCTGAACGGAAAACACAAACGACCAACTCGGAATGACTTCCTTTGACGCTTATCAAAGCGTTCTTTGTGCATCGAACAGACCCACTCACCTCTTAGTGTGGCGGGATCTGCACAGTGCATGTCGCAGCGCTCCCTGCTTTCACTTCAATGTGCTTCCTGATGTCGAGTCGTGTGCCGTGCGGAGGCTCTGAAAGCGAGAGCAATGAAAAGGTGCACGACGCTGTGTTAGAAAATAGAGAAGTGAAAGGCAGTTCTTTCTCTAAGGAGGTAAAAGAAAAGCTACTCCTCGTCGGAGAAATCGAACCCCGGTCTCCTGCATGACAGGCGGGGATATTTGCCACTATACTAACGAGGAAGACATCGCACGTTCCGACCCCCGGCATCGTGTCCCGACCCAGCGTGCTGGAAGGCGACGCGTGCTGTGATTCCTTTACGGAGCAGAAATGACAACCGAGGAGCCGAGAGATCATTTCAGCATTTCGCGTCTGAACGGAAAACACAAACGACCAACTCGGAATGACTTGCCTTTGACGCTTTTCAAAGCGTTCTTTGTGCACGACGACTGCGCCGCCTAGCAGATACAAATGGGTTGTACAACTTTGAAGTAGCAAATGGAAGAGGGCTAAGCCCCCTCTCTTTTAGCCCAGGTTCGATCTGTCTCCCAGACTCACCAGGTGCACGCACACACACACACCCGTGCCGTTGAAGTGCTCTGCTTCATTTCTAAGGGCAACTCAACATTCACTCCTACCCCGAGTGCAGAAAAGACAGCGTCTGCAGCAACAGCAGCTCAGGTCTCTGCCCATCTCCTCTGCTCTGCGCCTCCTGCGGAGTGGAGTCCTGCCTGGAGCTGTGTTTGCAGGCGGCGGCTCCCCGCGCCCTGTCTGTGCGTCGTGAAATTAATTAATAACATTAATAAATTTATAAAGTAAAGTTATAAATTAGAAATTAATAACGATATAATTATATTCATGTACCGCAACACAAGAATAGTACACACTGTACATTGTCTGTCGATAATGTTTCTGTAGTGCTTTTTCAGCACTCAGCATGTGACTGTGCTGGTGGTGCTGTGGGTTAGGTTCCTGACTTCCATGTCACACGGTCTATGATTGAATCCCATAGAACTATGACTTCATTATTTAACAAACATTTCTTTGAAAAAATGAAACGTTTCCCTTGGTCAGAGATTAAATAAAACCTCACTTTTTTTGAGGTTTTACTGTGCAGAGTGAGGTTTTACCTCACTTTTTTTGAGCAGAAGGTTTACTGTGACCTGAGAAGGGCCGGCATCCAATCACGGTGGTACACACACACGCTCTCACTCATCTGAGCTACACGGCTACCAAGATGATCTCGGGTGCGCCGAGCTGGTACGGAACATATTGAACTGATCGACGGCGAATTGTCTCTCAGACAGGCTTTTCACCTCTAAGCTCCCTGACTGACAGTGATCAGCTAGGTAGTGAAACAGTCAGCTGCTTCTAAGCCTTAAACAGCTGCATCTCGGCGCTTCCACGGAGAGATGATTTGAAAGCCGAACATCGCCCATTGGGAACACCTTACTATCACTAGTTTAAGAGACTCTTAAGGTCTTGCAGAGGTGCCTGTCTAATAGCATGCGCTTTGCAAGCTATAGGTGTTTAGGCTGAGGCAGAATGCCTGTTAACAAAATGTTTTTCTAAAGGTGTGTCTAAGTGGCTGCAAAAGGACAACACTCCTGGGGCGCCGTGGCTCAGCTCCTGCACTTGATTATAATGCCGTTACGTGTCGAAGCAGTAATTTACGTCATCCTACCACTGCAACACGGGGAATAGAGAGAAATGAGCACACGCTACGAATCGTCTCAATCACTCCCTAGAGTCGTAAGGCGCATTGAAGGGTGCACCCCCATCATTAATCGTTGCGCCTCTGTGAAAGGAAAGCTCTTGGGCAGTCTTTGAAACAGCTCGGATGAAACACTTGATTGCTTCCATGTGCATCTGGAGCCCACTTCTTATTTTCACTTCACGCCGCCCAAAGCATTTCTAAAACAGGAGATTCGCGTTTGGGAATGCGCCCTGCCCTACAAATAAAACAGGTCTACGGCTCTGAAACCTGCTCCACGGAAAACAGCTCTGTTGCGCTTTTGATCAAAGGGAGATTCGCTGTTCTTACTTTTTGATGACATAACACCCAAAGGGGCTTCTTTGGAGCTGGATTCCAACCAGCATCCTTAAGTTTCTTGGCGGTATCCTTTACAGTCCTCTGTTCGGTCGACAAGGGACTGAAGGGGGCAGCTTTCCTCACACATACAGTGCAATGTACTGTAGTGTTCCCCTTCATTGAATTCGCAGTTCTGCATCAGACCTCTAACTCGTTTCCTTAGCTTGGATTTAAGCCACGAAGCAGGCTTCTACTGTATAAACTTCTAGAGGAATCACAAACTATTTGAGAGGCCACCATCCCAGGGGGACCTGACAAAGTCTATCCCTAAACACCTAGCGCAGTCTCTCGAGAGACTGTCAAAAATCGCTTTCTCTGTTTGCGTTGCAAGTAAGTGAAAACGCGGTCTCAAACCAGAGCTACTTGGCAGCAGCGGCACGTAAATACCGTTACTGTTACTGCTCGATACCGACGTTAGCCTACTATACCATGTTCAGCCACCGCTAGAAAATGTACGGCTCTAGAACCAGAGCAAACGACAGAAGGGCCAACGCCGAACAGGCACACGTGTCAGACATGGAGCGCGACGAGGATGGGATTCGAACCCATGCGTGAAGAGCACAATGGATTAGCAGTCCATTGCCTTAAACACTCGGCCACCTCGTCGACGACACTGGGCTGTCCAGACATGGGTTGGCGCACTCCAGATGATCTTTTTCTTTTTTTTCCCTCATACTCGAGGGTCATTTTCCTGTTCCACATGCGATTTCAACATTTTCCTTGGGAGATGTCAAGCCAGCAAGCCACTGCTGTGGTTCAGTGGCCAGTGTGGAGTTCAGTGGCCCTGTTGTACACAGAAAGCACATTGAGCTCCTTGGACATGAAAAGTTCCAGATAACAGCCATTTGTCACCCTTTCTCTTGGTGTTGATGTTGCTATTGTATGTAAAGGTGGCAACTTGCTCAGCGAGCAGGCGGAGCACACACCGAATGCAGATGTGTCTGAGTGGTGTGTCCAAGTGGCTGCAAAAGGACAGCCCTCCCGGGACGCCGTGGCTTAGTTGCTTAAGGCGCCTGTCTAGTAAACAGGCGACCCTGGCTCCGATTCCCAGCGGTGCCTTTTTTGTTCTGTCTTCTCGAACAGAACTGGTCATTATGGACAACTGCCTACGGCTAGACTTAATTAAATGCAAGCATTCATTTCCTGTCATGAACGACTTGTTTTTCTTAAAATGGATGCAACTTGCAAAACATGAAATACAAACCTTGCTAATCAGCGCTAGCGGCTGGCAAAAAAAAAAGAAGTCAGCAATGTTTTTTTTCTTTAACCTTAACCCTGCTAACGGAGACGAGTTAATCGACCGAGTCTATGCAGCTTAAACGGTGCGGAAGTCGGGTTCTTAGCTGAAAGGGTGGTAAATCACGCTCACCCCAGTCCTTAATCTTTTAAAGAGGATACAAAATTGAACCTAGTCGCCACATCACATACATCCTGTTCAATGATAAAAAGGTAACATCTATCCTCGCTCCAGAGTAAATCTCACGTTGAGGGCATATTTTTTTTCACTTAAACCGTGAGTCGGGCTCGGCTGCACAGAGGACAGAGCAGAGCAATGAGGTCACGGGGACAGGGGAGTCACACGCTGGCGGTTTGAATACGCGGAAGATCACTGAGGGATCCACAGTATATGGACCCTCTGTGCGCCATCAGTCCGCACTCCGGACTCTGAATCCTTTCCCCGGAGTAAATCTGTTACATTGAAAGAATGCTTCTCGCAGGTTAAAAGAGGGACCCTTGTTAATTGGAGAAATCAATGATTTCGAATGAATTCTGTATGCTTTAAAATACAGCTATACACAGAAAACATGCAGGACACTGGTCATGATGTTTCCCGAGCCGAAACACTCTTTTCAAATTGTCAAAGGTTTGCTTTGCGAACGCTGCAGGACATCGCACAATCTCTTTTGAACGGGGACAAACGATTTCTTAGGGGGCGCAGTAAGTACAGACGTTTAAAAAGCTCCACTCATGCCGACGATGCAGCATGAAGAAGCGCAACCTAACGTTTGACAGACAAAAGCCGGGCGCCGCTACGAGCAATACGAAACCAAACTGACAGCACACGGCGTTTCGCGCTGACTCAAAAGTGATCTCGACAGACGCTGTTCTCTGCATAACGCTGAAAGAGCTAAAGAGCGTTTCTGTTGAGACGTAACAAGCTCTTTCTTTCTACCATGATGTCACCATGACAAAATCTGTCTTTAAACACCTTGCTCAGTCTCTGACGAGACTGTCAAAAATTGCTTTCGCCGATTGTATTGCAAACCGGTGGAAGCGGGGTATTGGGAAAAGTTTTCAACTAGCAATAATCGCGCCTCGGCTAAACCTCACAGGCTACGATACTGCCACTGCGCAAAGCTGACGGTTGCCAGGCAACCGCGGGGATCCTATGGAAATCGTTATCGATCGTCTCATGGCATGTCGTTGCTGTAACGCTTCATATTTGTCGTCTTCTTCTTCTAGCTTGAGGTTTTGAAGAATTTCATGACAGACAAGGGCTCCGTCGGGAACAAAGGGCGTTGTGAGAAAACCGTTGCTTATTTTCAGCAGCAGAAATACAACCCTTTAAATACAAGATTACAGAACAATGACGAAGGGCATGCCGGGAGGAACTCATGCACTACAGAGGAAAGGGGGCGGGCACGTACAGTTCACATTCAAGCCACAAGTACTCTTCTCGGATGTTGCACAAACAAATCCTAACGTCATGAAAGCGTGATGCAATTTCTGTGGCTACATTTGTTGCACGTCATGCACAGTAAGAGTGTTTCTAACACCAAATAAAAAGTCAACAATTAGCGAACACGCCTTCTCCTCAGTTAACCCACTGAAACCCTTGCTGTTAACAGTTCTTTACTGCGTGCTTTACGAGCACCTACATATCATGTCGGTTCTTTCAGCTTTATTCATTAGGTTTTCAAAGGCATAAGTAGAGCACCAGAGGTGCGAACGCAAAATGTGTGGTTATCTGAAGAATTGATTTCCATGGCAGCGGGGCCAAGCGATTTAGCATTTCTATAGTACCAGGAAAGGAGAAGCGACACTTCGCCTTTGCCGCGCAGGCACAAGGCGACGTGCGGCAGACGCCGTAGTCGGCAGGATTCGAACCTGCGCAGGGAGTCCCCAACGGATTTCGAGTCCATCGCCTTAACCACTCGGCCACGACTACAGCGAGCTCGCCGCCGCCGCATTCCTCCTATAATCTAACACGGAGTGCGAGGTGGCTGCGGAAACTTTTTCAAAGTCGCTCTCCGTTAAAAAAAATAAATACCTTTCACAAAATACGTGCCGGCAGACAGACACGCCTCAGAGGGTTTAAGGCTGGCTTCACGTTCAAATGCTAAAGTCTCCCCGTCCGGATGTCAAAATGCAACTTTGGCAGACAGAAAAAACATCAACAAACCACAAATGTGGACAAGGATTTTACAAGCTGCACCACACTGCACTTTCAAAAGCATTTACATTCCTATTAGACGCAGGAATTTCCTTTGATTTGCGCGCTTACGAACGCCATGGAAAACGAAACAAAACAAAAGCCCTCAGCTCCTGCACTTGATTATAATGCCATTACGTGTCGAAGCAGTAATTTACGTCATCCTACCACTGCAACACGGGGAATAGAGGGAAATGAGCACACGCTACGAATCGTCTCAATCACTCCCTAGAGTCGTTAGGCGCATTGAAGGGTGCACCCCCATCATTAATCGTTGCGCCTCTGTGAAAGGAAAGCTCTTGGGCAGTCTTTGAAACAGCTCGGATGAAACACTTGATTGCTTCCATGTGCACCTGGAGCCCATTTCTTATTTTCACTTCACGCCGCCCAAAGCATTTCTAAAACAGGAGATTCGCGTTTGGGAATGCGCCCTGCCCTACAAATAAAACAGGTCTACGGGTCTGAAACCTGCTCCACGGAAAACAGTTCTGTTGCGCTTTTGATCAACGGGAGATTCGCTGTTCTTACTTTTTGATGACATAACACCCAAAGGGGCTTCGTTGGAGCTGGATTCCAACCAGCATCCTAAAGTTTCTTGGCGGTATCCTTTACAGTCCTCTGTTCGGTCGACAAGGGACAGAAGGGGGCAGCTTTCCTCACACATACAGTGCAATGTACTGTAGTGTTCCCGTTCATCGAATTCGCAGTTCTGCATCAGACCTCTAACTCGTTTCCTTAGCTTGGATTTAAGCCACGAAGCAGGCTTCTACTGTATAAACGTCTAGGGGAATCACAAACTATTTGAGAGGCCATCATCCCAGGGGGAACTGACAAAGTCTATCCCTAAACACCTAGCGCAGTCTCTCGAGAGACTGTCAAAAATCGCTTTCTCCGTTTGCGTTGCAAGTAAGTGAAAACGCGGTCTCAACCCAGAGCCACTTGGCAGCAGCGGCACGTAAATACTGTCACTGCTCGATACCAACGTTAGCCTACTATACCATGTTCAGCCACCGCTAGAAAATGTACGGCTCTACAACCAGAGCAAACGACAGGATGGCCAACGTCAAACGTGTCAGACATGGAGAGCGACGAGAAAGGGATTCGAACCAATGCGTGCAGAGCACAATGGATCAGCAGTCCATCGCCTTAACCACTCGGCCACCTGAAAACCGTCTTTAAACCGTTCCGTCTTCAGGGTGAGGGGGGCGCTCACCCTGAGGTCTGTGCGGGTCCCAATGCCCCAGCATAGTGACGGAGACGCTGTGTTGTAAAAGGGCGCTGTCTTTTGGATGAGATGTAAAACCGAGGTCTCAGTGCTCTGTGGTCATTTAAAATGACCACCAAAACCTTTGACAAATGCTCTTGGTAATTGATGGTCTTCAATAATGCTTCTCCTTTAGGTACATTTTAAATCAGCTGAAAAATGCTGTGAAATGGGGGGGCACTTCAGGCCAGTGTAGGATTTGGGTTACAAGAACCATGAAACTGCACGAGAAAGCCCGTACACTGAATTACACGGCTTTCTATTCAAAGGAGGACAAAAGAAATTCCCTGAGTTTAATTTTTTGCAGCACAGAGAGGAGCACTGTCTCGAGGCCGGTTAGCTCAGTTGGGTAGAGCGTGGTGCTAATAACGCCAAGGTCGCGGGTTTGAGCCCTGTACGGTCCAGGTCCCTGTTTGTAAAACAGGCAAATGATTATCTCAGGGGCCCATTCCTCATTCTCAAGACACATGTATGCAGTATGTACACCGTGCATTGAGCAATAGGGACTGAATACACCAAAGGTAAGGTTAGAAGTCATTCTGAGGTGCCACATCTGAGGGATACAGCTAGGCATCCGAAATGGAGGGTTTGAGACCCTTCAGGAGTACTGCATCCTTTGAGACCGACCCGTGCATGTTAAACAAATGATCATTTCTTTCGGCATTAGGGACTAAATATACTAAACATATGATGCTAAAATGTTATTTTCACATATATTAATGTAATAAATGATTGCTTATGCTTTATAAACAAATCTAATTAAAATAAAAGCTTAAGTTTTGTATTTATCTTGTACCATAGAACATGATTTTCTTTGTATTTCAAGCCCACAAAGTGTCCAAATGACGCACTACATGATATAAGGAAGATTATCACATGCATATCGGTATTATCTTTCTTATGAAAATGCATTCCTTTCATTACCTTTTACTTTTTAAAATGAACTCAAATTGAGTATAATGTAATAATTTAAGTAGAATAGATTCTAATAATATAATGATCCAGTGTTTTGCACTACTTCACTGCTTCACTGCTCTATGCCATCTGGAAATAAATCCTCAGACTGCTTACTGCCCTGGGCATGTACCAATAAATTAAAGGAGCACATCTGTTTATCACTGCGTTGAAGCAGGAGACACACAGTCTCTGCAAACACATCCTAGATACAGTGTTCCAGCACCTTTGACCTCATCCAGAACATATCATTTCTTGAAAGGGATTGCTGTCCGAATGCACATCTGAATCCCAAACAGAATCTCTAGTAAAATACGATCATTTGTGAAACAGGCAAATGACTGTCTCAGGGGCCCATTCCTCATTGTCAGACACATGTATGGAATGCTTTCACCGTGCATTGAGCAATAGGGATTAAAAACACCGCAGGTAAGGTTAGATGTCATGTTCTATGATCATTTCTTTCAGCATTAGGGACTAAATATACTAAACGTATGATGCTAAAATGTTATTTTTACATATATTAATGTAATAAATGATTGCTTATGCTTTATAAACAAATCTAATTAAAATAAAAGCTTAAGTTTTGTATTTATCTTGTACCATAGAACATGATTTGCTTTGTATTTCAAGCCCACAAAGTGTCCAAATGTTCTATGATCATTTCTTTCAGCATAAGGGACTAAATATACCAAACATATGATGCTAAAATCCTGAAAAAAGGATGTGCTCCATCTCGTCAGTAGATTGGATTCCAAAACTGATTTGGGTCAATATACATTACCTTTGAAATTAAAGTACAGTCTACTGTAGGGAACCATCAACTTAGAAAGCATTGGCCTTCCCTGGGGGTCAGGTAGGTGCAAAAGATAAACCTTTATCCTATCTTTATCTTAAGATAAGTGGCCAAGCAGTATTTTTCCAAGTTTCACCAAGCACATCATGTTGCCATAGTAGACAAAGTTCTATAAAATGTTAAATAACTTTTAAAAAAAGCATCTTGGTCTTACAGTACTGTACAAGGTGAATTAAACTGTCCCTGGTAATAAAAAGTAATTAGAAGCATCTCAGAAACTTTATCTCTAGAAACATTAGCTGTTTTATATCATGTAATTTAGTGTGATGTTGTCAGAATTCAAGGACATTATCACACACAGAAATTGGTTCAGTTAAATCTAAAAAACACAGCTAAACATGGGTTTAAATGTAACAGAAGTCTTACCTCTTGTCAAAAGATTTAATTCAAGAAGCGATGTAATAAATGATTGCTTATGCTTTATAAAGAAATCTAATTAAAATAAAAGCTTAAGTTTTGTATTTATCTTGTACCATAGAACATGATTTTCTTTGTATTTGAAGCCCACAAAGTGTCCAAATGATGCACTACATGATATAAGGAAGATTATCACATGCATATCGGTATTATCTTTCTTATGAAAATGCATTCCTTTCATTACCTTTTACTTTTTAAAATGAACTCAAATTGTGTATAATGTAATAATTTAAGTAGAATAGATTCAGGTAGGAAATATAGAGTCATGATGTTTATGGCTGACATCATTTCACATGGGTGAATTTTAAGCTAAGAAATAAAAACATTTACAATGAAGATACCATTGCTTAATTTTAAATGCCTTTAAAAAATAAATACCTCCTGAGAATAATTTGCCACTCCCAGATCCTTGGTAAGGTACTGTTTGAATCCAATCAGGAGAGGAGCATCCAGGGAGTGCTTTCTATAGAGTCCAGCTTGGGCCACTCTCTTCCGGCCTGCTGATACTTTTTAACTACTCAGGGCCTGTAAGGATATAAAACACCGGTTTAAACATTTTATACCTATAAGACAAATTAGAATTTTAGTAAAAAATAGATACATCTGAAAAATAAAAAGTCTTACTGCTGATAGAGTTCTTCAGAGCTCACATCTTCCCCTTCCTTATCCGCTTCTGTTTCAGTTTCTAGAGCAGCCTCTGGCATCTCTTCCTCCTGGACAGCGGCCTCTTGCTCAGGGCCGCTGGAATGCAGGTAGATTCTTTTCAACATGCTTTTACATAATATGTTGTAACAATGATTTCAAAAAGAAACTACAGAAGCCTTACAGATTAAAAATATCTCACCTTGCCAATGTGTCTTCAGGCTTCCCATGTACAAAAAGGCCCAAGGACTCTAGCAGTCTTACAACCACTATCCTGTTTGCCTCACCAGACACGATCTCTATTCTGTGGTAATCCACGATGACCCCGTTCTTCAGGTGATTCATCATGTCCTCCCTCGCCTGTTGAGAGGCCATCCTGATCTTTTCTGCCGTGGCGTGCTTCATACACGCCCTCTTCAAGTGAGCAGGAAGCTGATCAAGAGTATTCAGGCACA
>NW_027168383.1:300000-382500 GCF_040954835.1 Lepisosteus oculatus | reverse complement strand
CGGGGCGGGGGAAGAAGACGACACCACACATGCGGGTACATTCAGCTCCGGCGGGAACGAGACATTTGTCGGTCTTTTCAAGTGCCGAGAGCCGAGCAATCCTTCACTTGTATCGGTTCTCCCTGGTGACTAGATCTGGCCCTGCGACTCTCGACTGGGCTCACCCCCGGGGCAGCCCAGGAGGTGTGAGCCTGGCCGGCACCCGGATGGGAGATTCCACCCCGGAAAAGCTCCGGTTGCTGCTGCTCCTGCAAGAGGTGTGACTGGGACCAGTAGGGAGCGCTCACCCTGCGGGCTGTGTGGCTCTCTTACGCCCCAGCCTCCTGATGGCGACACTCTGCTGCACAAACAGGCGCCGTCCTTCGGGGGAGGCGCCAAACCGAGGTCCCGACCCTCTTTGGCCATTAGGAAACCCCAGGGCGTCTCTCAAAAAGAGACGCCGGGGGTGTCCCTCTGGTGTTAGTGCTCCCCTTTACCCATCAGTCGGGGTCTCCTCCTAATCCCCGTCTCACCTGTAACAATCAATGACGAGGCCCCCCTGTCCGTGAGATTTAGTACTCGCGCAAGAGACCGGGGGCAGAGCGCGAACGCGGTCCCCCGCCCCCCACAAAGTGCGCGCTCCGGGTTCCCTCTCGGGGCCCTGCAACACAGCGGAAGGGCAGCGAGAAGGAGCCTCTTGCTCTGACGCCGCAAGGCCACAAGAGGGCGGAGGCGCCGCGCGCCCGGCCGACGTGTTGGACCGGTGCGCTTTACGTGCTGAAATAAACACGCGAAAGCCCCGAAATGTTTCCAGAGTGCTGTGCACTGGAGGTTTTTGTCTGGTGAAGACTTGCCTGGTGCTCCTCCGTGCAGATTGTTTGTCCTCCTCCAGTGCGGGACGAGCCAACACAAGGGAGCGCATTCGCCAACATCCAGGCACGCAATGCGATTTGGAAAGCAGCTCCTTTCCAAAGAGTTGCACACGAACGATCCTTCAGTCCCGCTCGGGGGGCACGGAACCCCCGCCACACACAGCTTCAAGTAGCGAGTCAGGCGCCAGGGGTTTCGCTTACGGCCACACCACCCTGAACATGCCCGATCTCGTCTGATCTCGGAAGCTAAGCAGCGTCGGGCCTGGTTAGTACTTGGATGGGAGACTGCCTGGGAATACCAGGTGCTGTAAGCTTTTGCTCTCCCGGCCAGCAGGGGTCGCCGTTGGTGCCGTAGGCTTTGGGAGGAAAACCTGCAGGATGGAAAGGTGATCTATAGCCTCATCTCTAGAGATGTTTTGTTGCTGTGGCATGTGTGTGACCCATATTCAAAAAAAAAACCCGTCTGTAAAACGAATATCGAAGCTGCCTCTAAATCTGCAAATGAAGATGAGTCGATAAACCACTCGTTTTTCGTATAACTAGACATATATTCATTTGTTACCGATTTCATTCATTGAGCACGGATACAATAGAGGTACAGCCATTCACTGTTTGACATGTCTGCACTGGTACAGAACCCAGCAATCAGAAAACGGGTGAAACTGTCTTTAGACTCAGCATACAGTACCGAGGCCCCCCATGACCAAATAAAGGCTAACCTCGATAATCAGCCTAAAGAACGCAGACTACAGCAAAACGACTGACTTTGAAAAGGGAATGAACGTCCGGAAGGAGTAGTGGAACTAGCTTGAGATGCTTCTCCGGACCCCTAACTAAAAGCCAGCGAGAACCAGCAGCGGCGTCCACTCCTGTTGAACCGGGATCCTTCCGCAGCCACGCAGCTCGTGGTGTCCTAACCCTCCCGTATCTGATTTTGGACCAAGCACATCAGGGGAGAGCGCGAACCCAGTCCCCCACTACCAGAAATTATGCAGTCGAGATTCCCACATTTGGGGAATTCGCAGGGGTCAGCACAGCCGGAGTGCAACGGCCGAGCCTCGCCCTGGGTGAACCGATTCGATTTCGATTTTTAAGAACTTTATTTTCTTTTCACAAAAAAATACAGGACATCACAAATCAGAAAGCTTTACATTAATATACATACTTAAAACAGTATATATGATCACATCTCATTACATTTTGACACGGTAACAGTTACATAGCAACAATTTTCTTTTTTTCTGGTGCAAATCACATTCTTTACTTAAACATGATAATGTTTTTCACAGTTTCTTGAGATATTGACCTATGCTCTCTATTTCCCGTTGACTAATTACAACTGAGTGTCGCATGAGCAGTTACATAAACTTGTCTGGTATATTTGAACACAAGTGCCGTTCTTCAATTAAAACTAACAGTACATTGTCAGGGACATTCAGTTCTATACAAACAAGAGACAGACAAGAGAATATTTCTACCGTTCATGTGGACTACGTGTTGACTTACTGATCGGAATAATTGAAAAGTTCGGGCTCATAGCCGATGCAGTGCGTGCTAATTAGAACAGCAACGCTGAGCTCTCAGCACCGTACTGAGCCCAGGTGTTTTTCTAAAGCTGTCAGGTGCAGTTCATTTACATGAAGGAAATCTCTTACTGGGTACGATTACAATGCAGTAAGTAGCACAGACTACTTAGGGAGTAGCCCGATGCGTTTAAAAACGACCCGAGCCAGGCAGGAGTCGAACCTGCAATCTCCTGATCCGTAGTCAGACGCGTTATCCATTGCGCCACTGGCCCCGGTGTGACACTGCAGGACTGTAACCCAGTGAGATCAGCACTGCAACTAGTAAACTATTACCCCCGGTCCATTCTTTACCAAAAGTGAGAAACACCTGTTTTCTACATTTTGTCTGTTTTAAAACCATATCTTCTGTCTTTTGCACTGATATTCTGATTCATTTCGATTTCAAAGAAAAAAAAAACATTATCTTCCAAAGCATCATAAAATTGTCCCTTCTTCCAGACTCTACTTCTCTCTTGTAGTAGTACAGCAGACCTTTCCAGGTGAGCAGGTCACAGAGTCCGAAATGAGCTTCCTCCATCAAGCAAAGTACCTGAACATGACTCTGTCTTCATAAAAGTGCCCCTGTAATAAAGAAATTAAATCCGAAATCAAGAGGGCAGTTGCCTACTGAAGTTCAAGAAGTCATCAATTTTAACCTAGCAACACATTAAAGGCTGCATCTATACAAGTACGATTCTAGAAATGCTCACCAGATTACGTTTTAAGAAGGAACTGCGCCTCAGGTTCCGCCGAGATCTTAACTCGGATGGCAGGATTCAGAGTCCGGAGTGCGGACTGATGGCGCACGGAGGGTCCACATACTGTGGATCCCTCAGTGATCTTCCGCGTGTTCAAACAGCCAGCGTGTGACTCCCCTGTCCCCGTGACCTCATTGCTCTGCTCTCGCCTCTGTGCAGCCGAGCCCGACTCATGGTAAAGTGGAAAAAAATATGCCCTCAACGTGAGATTGACTCTGGAGTGAGGATAGACGTTACCTTTTTATCGTTGAACAGGATGTATGTGATGTGGCGACTAGGTTCAATTTTGTATCCTCTTTAAAAGATTAAGGACTGGGGTGAGCGTGATTTACCACCCTTTCAGCTAAGAACCCGACGTGCGCACCGTTTAAGCTGCATAGACTCGGTCGTTTAACTCTTCTCCATTAGAAGGGTTAAGGTTAAAGAAAAAAACATTGCTGACTTCTTTTTTGCCAGCCACGAGTGCTGATTAGCAAGGTTTGTATTTCATGTTTTGCAAGTTGCATCCATTATAAGAAAAACAAGTTGTTCAAGACAGGAAATGAATGCTTGCATTTAATTAAGTCTAGCCGTAGGCGGTTGTCCATAATGACCAGTTCTGTTCGAGAAGACAGAACAAAAAAGGCACCGCTGGGATTCGGAGCCAGGGTCTCCTGTTTACTAGACAGGCACCTTAAGCAACTAAGCCACGGCGCCCCAGGAGAGCTGTCCTTTGACAGCCACTTGGACACACCACTCAGACACATCTGCATTCGGTGTGTGCTCCGCCTGCTCGCTGAGCAAGTTGCCACCTTTACATATAATAGCAACATCAACACCAAGAGAAAGGGTGACAAATGGCTTTTATCTGGAACTTTTCATGTCCAAGGAGCTCAATGTGCTTTCTGTGTACAACAGGGCCACTGAACTCCACACTGGCCACTGAACCACAGCAGTGGCTTGCTGGCTTGACATCTCCCAAGGAAAATGTTGAAATCGCACGTGGAACAGGAAAATGACCCTCGAGTACGGGGGAAAAAAAAGAAAAAGATCATCTGGAGCGCGCCAACCCATGTCCGGACAGCGCAGATCCCTCGACGAGGTGGCCGAGTGGTTAAGGCGATGGACTGCTAATCCATTGTGCTCTGCACGCATGGGTTCGAATCCCATTCTCGTCGCGCTCCATGTCTGACACGTGTGCCCGTTCGGCGTTGGCCCTCCTGTCGTTTGCTCCGGTTCTAGAGCCGTGCGTTTTCTAGCGGTGGCTGAACATGGTATAGTAGGCTAACGTCGGTATCGAGCAGTAACAGTAACGGTATTTACGTGTCGCTGCTGCCAAGTGGCTCTGGGTTGAGACCGCGTTTTCACTTACTTGCAACGCAAACGGAGAAAGTGATTTTTGACAGTCTCTCGAGAGACCGCGCTAGGTGTTTAGGGATAGACTTTGTCAGTTCCCCCTGGGATGGTGGCCTCTCAAATAGTTTGTGATTCCTTATACAGTAGAAGCCTGCTTCGTGGCTTAAATCCAAGCTAAGGAAACGAGTTAGAGGTCTGATGCAGAACTGCGAATTCAATGAAGGGGAACACTACAGTACATTGCACTGTATGTGTGAGGAAAGCTGCCCCCTTCAGTCCCTTGTCGACCGAACAGAGGACTGTAAAGGATACCGCCAAGAAACTTAAGGATGCTGGTTGGAATCCAGCTCCAAAGAAGCCCCTTTGGGTGTTATGTCATCAAAAAGTAAGAACAGCGAATCTCCCTTTGATCAAAAGCGCAACAGAGCTGTTTTCTGTGGAGCAGGTTTCAGACCCGTAGACCTGTTTTATTTGTAGGGCAGGGCGCATTCCCAAACGCGAATCTCCTGTTTTAGAAATGCTTTGGGCGGCGTGAAGTGAAAATAAGAAGTGGGCTCCAGATGCACATGGAAGCAATCAAGTGTTTCATCCGAGCTGTTTCAAAGACTGCCCAAGAGCTTTCCTTTCACAGAGGCGCAACGATTAATGATGGGGGTGCACCCTTCAATGCGCCTTACGACTCTAGGGAGTGATTGAGACGATTCGTAGCGTGTGCTCATTTCTCTCTATTCCCCGTGTCGCAGTGGTAGGATGACGTAAATTACTGCTTCGACACGTAACGGCATTATAATCACGTGCAGGAGCTGAGGGCTTTAGTTTTGTTTCGTTTTCCATGGCGTTCGTAAGCGCGCAAATCAAAGGCAAGTCCTGCGTCTAACACGAAAGTAAATGCTTTTGAAAGTGCAGTGTGGTGCAGCTTGTAAAATCCTTGTCCACATTTGTGGTTTGTTGATGTTTGTTCTGTCTGCCAAAGTTGCATTTTGACATCCGGACGGGGGGACTTTATCATTTGAACGTGAAGCCAGCCTTAAACCCTCTGAGGCGTGTCTGTCTGCCGGCACGTATCTTGTGAAAGGTATTTTTTTTTTAACGGAGAGCAACTTTAAAAAGGTATCCGCAGCCACCTCGCAGTCCGTGTTTGATTATAGGAGGAATGCGGCGGCGGCGGGCTCGCTTTTGTCGTGGTCGAGTGGTTAAGGCGATGGGCTCGAAATGCGTTGGGGCTTCCCCGCGCAGGTTCGAAACCTGCCGACTCCGGCGTCTGCCGCATGTCGCCTTGTGCCTGCGCGGCAGAGGCGAAGTGCCGCTTCTCCTTTCCTGGTACTATAACAACGCTAAATCGCTTGGCCCCGCTGCCATGGACATCAATTCTTCAGATAACCACACACTTTGCCTTCGCACCTCTGGTGCTCTGCTTATGCCTTTGAAAACCTAATGAATAAAGCTGAAAGAACCGACACAATATGTAGGTGCTCGTAAAGCACGCAGTAAAGAACTGTTAACAGCAAGGGTTTCAGTGGGTTAACTGAGGAGAAGGCGTGATCGCTAATTGTTGACTTTGTATTTGGTGTTAGAAACACTCTTACTGCGCATGACGTGCAACAAATGTAGCCACAGAAATTGCATCACGCTTTCATGTATGCTATTGCAGACACCAACGTTGCCTAGATAGAAAACCGAAATAGCCGTGGGTTTGCTTGCTGGTCTGAAGGATCTCTCTTCGAATCTCTGTCATTTGTCAATGGAAGTAAAAGGCGCTGCAATCTCATACGTTCAGAATCAAACTCGCAGCTGTTGTTCGACTTTATTTCTTGACTAATTACAACTGAGTGTTGCATGAGCAGTTACGTAAACTTGTCTGGTATATTTGAACACAGATGTCGTTCTTCAATTAAAACTAACAGTACATTGTCAGGGACATTCAGTTCTATAAAAACAACCCAGTGGGCATTGATTCATCGAATATACGTATATTTACGGTGAAATTACGTCTATACGTATATATACGTCGCCTAGACGTATAATCAACGTCGAATTGCAACCGTAAAATCGACGACATGAATAAACGCATATATAACGTCGAAAACACATCTAACACAGTGCCTGAGACTTTTTATTGTAAATTACGAAGTAAATTATTTTGGCAGTAATTAATTTACACGTGTATAATACATATAGTAAATATAATAAATTAATTACTGCCAAAATAATTTACTTTGTGCACCGTGCAGAGTGCCGTATACTCCTAGTTGCGGCACACACGATACATACAGTAAAAAGCCTCAGGCACTGTGTTAGATGTGGTTTCGACGTTATATAATAATAATAATAATAATAAACTTTATTTTATATAGCGCCTTTAAAGGTGGCTTCTCAAAGCGCTTTACAGGATGACAATAACAATAAATAAAAAGACTACAACAATAAATAAGAAAATTTCACAAGACAGGACACAATTATAATTACAACAATACAACAATAACAATAGAGGAGACCGTGGAAGATGGTATTAAGAAGAGCAGAGGGGTGAAGAATGGAACCAGTTAAGTAAAGGCTTTTCTGAAAAGGAGGGTTTTGAGTCTGGATTTGAAGGAGTTTAGAGAAGGTGACTCTCTAATATCCTTGGGCAAGGAGTTCCAGAGCTTGGGGGCATAGCAGGAGAAGGCCCTGTCGCCCATACAATGTAGACGGGCTTGGGGGACAGTAAGGAGGGCAGAATTTGAAGAGCGGAGGTTGCGAGGTGGGGAGTAGGGCGATAAAAGTTCAGACAGGTATTGAGGTGCCAAGCCATGTAAAGCCTTGTAGGTGAGCATGAGGATTTTAAAGTCTACGCGGAATTTGATCGGAAGCCAGTGCAAGTACTCCAGGATAGGAGTAATGTGAACACTTGCACTAGATCTGGTCAGGATTCTGGCTGCTGAATTTTGGACATACTGCAGCTTGTTCAGAGTAGATTTAGATACCCCAGGGAGCAGAGCATTGCAGTAGTCAATTCGAGAGAATACAAATATGTTGATCAGCTTTTCAGCCACAGTTAATGATAGCATAGGGCGTAGTCTTGCAATATTTCTAAGGTGAAAAAAAGATGTTTTGACAGTATGCTGTACATGTGGGTCGAATGTTAAGCCAGAATCGAATATAACCCCAAGGTTTTTCAATTTTGATTGGAGCTCAAGTACAGAGCCATCTACAGACAGGGTTACAGGACTGGCTTTACGAAGTTGATGGGGGGTACCAATAAGCATGACTTCAGTCTTGTCACAGTTAAGATGAAGGAAGTTTTGAGTCATCCAAATCTTTATGTCAGAGATGCAATTAGATAGAATAGAGACAGCCACATCAGTGTGGGGTTTGGTATGGATGTATATTTGAGTATCGTCAGCGTAAAAATGAAAGCTGAGGCCATGTGATCTTAAAAGCTGACCAAGTGGGAACATGTAAATGCTGAAGAGCAAGGGGCCCAGTATTGAGCCCTGAGGGACACCAGACTTGACAAGACCAATTTCAGACCTGTACCCATTGAGAGAGACAAAGTGACAGCGATCAGTGAGGTAAGACTTAAACCATTTGAGGGCAGTGTCAGAGACTCCAAACACAGTCTCTGAATATATGCGTTTATTCATGTCGTCGATTTTACGGTTGCAATTCGACGTTGATTATACGTCGAGGCGATGTATATATACGTATAGACGTAATTTCGCCGTAAATATACGTATATTCGACGAATCAATGCCCACAGCTTGGCATACAAGGGTTTTGCTGAGGGGGTCTTGCCACCTGCCTGAAAAAAAACAGTAAAATGTTTGAGTGCCTATAGAGTTTCTATTTTTATTTTCTTGACAAAAGTTGATACCATTTCCTGGACACCCCGTCCCCCATCAGTGCGCGGTGCCCGGGGAAAAATCTGTAGGGGGGCGTCTGAAATTCTGAGGGGGGAGTGATATTTCGGTTGAAACGGAGCTGTACGGTGCAGCTACCCAAATGAAATCTCGCAGCTATGCCATTGATTAGTGCTTCATGATAGAAGATAACGACTAGCAATCTGGTATTTGCGATGAAGTTCAGTTTCACATTTTTCGTCACTCTCACGGTTTGTATTGCCTGGAGCGAAAAGTACCATAAGCGTTCATTTTTGCAGCTACATGGACGTTCTGAATCGTTAAGAAAAAAATGTAAAACCAACAGAAAGCACAGACTGCTATAACTAGTCCTAGTTATATAACGATTTTAAGTATAATGATAAACTACTGCAAGGAATCGGTCCACCTGAGCAAACAGGATCGTAATGTTGACACTCAATAACGACACTGATATGTGCAGTTCCTGGACGGATAGCCCTCCTGCCCATCAAACAGACTGAGTGACTGTTCGTGTCATTTAGTGTTGTCTGACCATTGACAAAGTACAACTATTTTTTTAGGGCGCAAATTAAGTTAGGTAAATCTTTTTGCCCAAAACTGAAGGGGCGACATTCCCCCCTCCCCCCATGATGCCAGGCCTGTCCCCATCCTATTCCATAATGTCATTATATATAATACCATACAACAGTGACCGATCCTTACTAACTGCATGCGTTAAAATTGCACATCAGCTCATAGCAGGGGGCACATAGCCGCGATGTATTATCAATGTTAAATTTCAACCATAATATCGACAACATTAATAAACGCATACGTTGAGAAAATATCGAACCCAGCATATTTTCCGGTTATATATCACAATGCATTGCTAGTATTCGTTGGTCACCATTTTGGACACGTTTTTCAAACGTAGAAGTATATCTGCAAATATCTCAGCAATCCTCTTTTGACGAGTAAGTATGAACAATAATAATACTATCTGAATACATACAGATCTTTCTTAATATTATTTTGATTAAAATAGTACGTGAATAAGCAAAAAAATGGCACATAAAATAGTGTGAATGGGGAAGATGACACAAAATCGTTTTGCCGTTTCTCTTATTCTTATTCTATGTTGTACTTTCAAACTTTGGGTAATTAGGACAGACTTTATTGCTCAACTGCTATGATGCAAGCCAAATTTTATACATTTATTTCAGCTTTGAGCTTAGTAAACCGTTCATTTTTTAGATTATACTAAAGAAGATATTAATCATCATTTATTTGGGAAGTAATATTATATAATTTTCTCCTAGCTGCGGTGCTGAAGTCCCACCCTACATCAACAGAAAAAGAAATAAAGGAGCACGCAATGTGTTACTTGAAGAATGCATATGCAAGGCAGGGGGCCAGGAGATCTGGACTCTGAAAATAATAGGTTTTTGGTTCTAACTGTTAGGACAATTAGACAGGGTTTGCAAATAGTGGACAAAAATCGTCTTAACTTCCATTGTAATATTTTTTTTCTTGGAAATATAGAAGTTGTACATTTTAAAATGTATATTTGAATCAAAATGTGGTTTTGAGTTAGTGTGTTAATGTAATTAGTTTTGTGTTTGTCATTACTATACTGTATATTGCCATGTTACCAGAATTTGTAGCTGAAGTTTAAGACTAGTTGTGTTTTTTATGATTATTGCCCATATGTTGATTGTTGATTGATTGTATACAATGTATAATTTGAAATACGTATGTTTCAGGTGTGAATGTGTATTTTCAGAATAAATTTCTAAACCTAATCATTGGCTTGGTTTACTTGTTTCTACACCTATAAAATCTATCTTTGATGTATAATAGACCTCTAATGTTATCCGTATAATAGACCTCTAACCATATACGTATAATAGACGTCTAAAGTTATCCGTATAATAGACCTCTAACCATATACGTATAATAGACGTCTAAAGTTATCCGTATAATAGACCTCTAACCATATACGTATAATAGACGTCTAAAGTTATACGTATAATAGACCTCTAACCATATACGTATAATAGTCCTCTAAAGTTATCCGTATAATAGACCTCTAAAGTTATCCGGAACTCCAACCATATATGTATTATAGTCCTCTAAATTTATCCGTATAATAGAACTCCAACCATTTATGTATAATGAACGTCTAAACATAGACGTATAATTGACGTATAACTTTAGACGTATATTAGAATTTCATTCTAGACGAATTGTAGACCACATTTAGACGTCTAAGGTATACGTTTAATAGACGTATATTATACGTCTTTTGCCCACTGGGAAGAGACAGACAAGAGAATATTTCTACCTTTCATGTGGACTACGTGTTGACTTACTGATCGGAATAATTGAAAAGTTCGGGTCATAGCCGATACAGTGCGTGCTAATTAGAACAACAGCAACGCTGAGCTCTCAGCACCGTACTTAGCCCAGGTGTTTTTCTAAAGCTGTCAGGTGCAGTTCATTTACAGTACGCCCCGTGTCTCAACGGTAGGACGGAGTCAAATACTGCCTCGACAGGCAACAGCATTATAATAAACCGCAGGACTTGAGGGCTGTTGTCTTTGAATGTTCCAAGGCATTCGTAAGAGCGTAGGTCAAGGGCCATTCGTGCATCTCCTGTAACTCGAGTAAAAATGCTATTCAAAGTGCAGTGACTGAAATCGTCGTCCACATCTCTCCGTTGTTGATTTCTTTCTGTCTAAGAAAGTTCTATTTTCATGTCCGAACGGGGAGACTTTATCATTCCAACTTGAAGCCACCCTTAAGTACTCTGAGGTGTGTGTCTGCTTACACGTATGGCGTAAAAGGTTTCTTAAACGGAGAGCGAACTTGAAAAAAGTTGCCGCCGCCGCCGCCTCGCACTCCCTGTTCGATTGTAGCAAGAAGCCAACAGCTGGCGTATTCGCTGTAATCGTGGCCGAGTGGTTAAGGCAACAAACTTGAAATATGTTTGGGTCTCACTGCGCAAGCTCAAATCCTGCCGACTACGGTGTCCTTTGCATTTGCTCTCGTGCGTGCATGAAAAAGGACCAGCGCTGTTTTGTTTTCGCTGGGACCTTTAACACTCTAAATCGCCTAGACCCACTGCCTTGGAAATCGATTCTTCAGCACCCACGAGTGACGCTTTGCAGCTGGACGCAGATAACGATGCTTTTCTGCAACGAGCTTTCCAGCTGAATTTTCTCGGCAGCTCCATACTGAACCTGTTCTCCATTGCAACATAGCGGAGGCTCGTCACGTCTATAGCAAGGCTGTGTAGGACCGCATACGCCACAGTGACTTGTACACAGACCACATAAAAGGCAAGCAAAATACACGTTTAAAATTCCAAAGACTCACAAGGTCAGAGGAACAGCGATGACCTGAACAGATCTGTTACAGAAGTCTAGGTTGACCTTTTTAGAGCTGTAATTGCATTTTTGTTTAATAGAAGATCAAATCTACTCGCATGTACCAGCAACTTACAGTTTATTGATGTTAATTCTATTTAAGTAATAAGATTGCTAACGATGTTGGACTTTAGCCGGTGTTTTTTAGAACAAATTGCTTACTTTTCTGTAAGGAATACGCAGTACGTGCCTTTGTCAGTCATTGCTCACCATACCTGTAACTTTCTTATCTAACTCACTTCCTCAAATGGTGAAGGTCCACAAACATAAATGAAAAAAACCCTTGTTGTAGATGAGGTGCACAAAAAAGCAGCCCCTGATAGTGTATAACACATTTATACTATTGCAGAGACACATGTAACATATATATATATACTGTATATATATATGAAACAGAAATAGAAACAGAAACAGGAATCGCTTACTCACCTGGAGAATCTCTGTAGGAATATATAGCATTTATCAATGGAAATAAAAGCTGCTTTAATACAGTGCATGTTCAAACTCAAACACTCAGCTGCTGTTCTTGTTTGTTTTGGGACAAATTGCAACTGAGCATCGCATGAGCCGTTACGTACCCTTATCTGTTAGGGAATTTCAAGGGAGGAGTTAGGTCAGAATGGGTAGGCTGCAAAACAACAAGTAAAGATTTATTCCAAGATGAAACGTTGTGGCGGTTTTCTTATCTTTTCAGCATGGACTAAACTTTTACGTGTTCCTTATATGCTATATATGTATATATTAGCACCAATGTCGTTCTTAAAAACTAACATGAAATTGTCAGGGACATTCAGCTATATACAAAGACGAGACAGACAAAGTAATAATTCTGTATTAACGTGGCCTACATATTGACGCAATGATCAAACTAACTGACATGTTCTGATTCAGATCCCCTGCAGTTCATGCCAATTAGAACAATAGCAATGCTGAGTCCTCCCCACCCTACTGAGCACAAATTCAGCTGCTCTCCAGTTCTGTTCTGCGTGTTTTTTCATTGCAATTGAGCTCGGAGCTGGAGATGATCTCCATACAGTTCTGTGTTAACTAGCCCGCACTTGCGTGCTAATTTACGGGTTGTGGCAAATGCTTTTCTATAGTTCATATACATGACGGCAACCTGTTACCGAGGAACCTGAGAGGTTTAAAAGCCTCACGAGCCAGGCAGGACTCAGACCTACAATCTTCTGATCCAAAGTCAGGCGCGTTATGCATTACGCCACTGGCCCATAGAACATGCGCTTGCACTCCACCACAGAGAGCTCTACACTGCTACTAGTAGTACACTTCCCCATCTAAATTTTCACAGCAAGAAACTTGTGTTTCCTTCTATTTTTATCAGGTTTAAAATATCATCTCCTTAAAACAGAAAAAGTGTTGTGTCGTGCTGAAATTCCGATTGATTTTGAATTTCTTCTCTTTTCAGCATGGAGTAAACCTTTGCTTTATCCTTTGCAGCCTAAGCATGCTGACGCAGCTACCTTTCTCTTAACGCGCCTCAATCATTATGCACCAAAACGATCAGCAGAATAAGTCGCCTTTGTGGTGATGTCACTCCTCTGCTTCACAAATGTCCTTAGTGACGGGCCATTTCTTTCTGCCATTTTTCCGGAGCGGTTATTGATTACTCCATCATTTCCCTCTTACTTTCCATCACTAGATTGAAAAAAAAAACAGAAACAGGCTGACAGGACGACAATCAAATTGCAAAAACTCATCAAAGCACTCGATAGAGTATTTGAATCCACAAGTAGCTACGAGCAACTTTGTCCTGGCTTGCATGAAAGTCGGAAAATGTCAAAAAGAAAAAGATGGTGGCTTTTTCATATTCGTTCTTTTATTTTTAGTTCGTTGCTTCTTCTGTCCATTGTCCTCCTGCCTGGCTCTTGACCTGTTTGAACGCACACAGTAGACTTTCATGCAGGGGATTTGTCCTGAGCCTCTGTGAAAGACCCACCCACCCCCATAAATAACTGCTCTAGAAACACATGAATGCAAAACTAAACCACAGCTTAAAGAGGAGCTTGTCATGACCGCCAGGCAGTTAAGACCAACTCTTAAGCGATCTAATCAGCACCAGCAGTGGGTGATTATTAACAAACGCCGCCGCACGAGTTAACCCACCTGCACACACTCCACCGTGCGGTACACAGTGCTATTTTTACCATCTTTACCTGCTTCCCGCTGGTATTGAGTCTACTCCTTGAGAGCTCTACCTGGCGTTTTTTCCATTACCTCGTTTATTCTGGATATTGGACTCCCCTTCTGCCTTTTCGACTTTAGACCTCGCCTCTCACCTCGGACTGTTTGCCACCAGTGTTCTCCCTGGATTACGACTTACCTTACGCCTCTTGACCACGAAACAAAGCAAAGCAGAGCAAAACAAAACGAACAAACGAAAACCCTCACGTCCCGCACTTGCATATAACGCCGTTACGTGCCCAAGCGGTATTGTACGTCATCCTAGCACTGCACCCCGGGGCGTATGGTATATGGGAACGAGCACATGCCACGAATCGTCTCGAATCACTCCCTACAGCTGTAAGGCACCTTGAAGCGTGCGCCCCCAACATACTTCTTTGCGCATCTGTGAAAGGTAAACTCTTGAGCAAACTCTGAACCAGCTCTAAGGAAACTAATCCGATTAGACGTTACTTTGACTCATCCTTTAAGGGACCCTTGTTAATTGGAGAATCCAATGATTTCGAATGAATTCTGTATGCGTTAAAAGACAGCTATACACAGAAAACATGCAGGACACTTCTCATGATGTTTCCCGAGCCGAAACACAGTGCATTTTTCCAAGCCATCTGACAAAGCCCGCCCACTGAAAACTGCAGCAGATCGTGTAAAGACGTTCAACTTTGTAACTACTGCACGCACGCACAGGAAGCAGAATAAATTCCTCTTTTCAAACTGTCAAAGGTTTGCTTTGCGAACACTGCAGGACATCACACAATCGCTTTTGAACGGGGACAAACGATTTCTTATGGGGCGCAGTAAGTACAGACGTTTAAAAAGCTCCACTCATGCCGACGATGCAGCATGAAGAAGCGCAACCTAACGTTTGCATTCCTAGCAAATTCCTTTTATTTTTTTATAAATAAAGACAGTCTTGTTTAACAAACAACACACACAACATTTTACATTGTCAATTCAGTTCAAATCAATGTATTTCTATATAGCGCCTTTCACAACAAGGGCTTCCCAAGGCACTTAACAATGCAAGTTGTTAAGAGCCTTGTGTCTAATATGCCGCCTAGGTAACGTGCTGTCTCTTTGAGGCAAATGTTTAAATCCTCTGAGTTAAGTGCTGAAGTTATAGTAGTCCTATCAGTATTGTTGCCTCCGATCAACAGATCCTCAGTTTTCTCAGAGTTGAGTAACAAAACGTTTTCACACATCCAAGTATTTCCTTCATTAATGCATTTAACTAAAGTGATAATAGAAGAGTTGTCGTTTGGTGTAAACAAAATGTTTATTTGAGTGTCATCAGCATATGAATGAAAGTTCATATTATTTTTTCGGATTATCCTACCTAGCAGCAGCATGTAGAGAGAGAGAGCAATATTGGTCCCGGCACTGATCCCTCTGGTACCCCAAATTGAACTGGTGACGTTGATGAAGCAGTACAATTATTAGATATTTGAACATAATGAAAACGATGAGTTAAATGTGAAGTAAACCACTTAAGGACGGTTCCAAATAAGCCAACCTCAAACTCAAGCCTGTGTAACAAAACAGAGAGGTCAACCGTGTCAAAGGCAGCTCTAAGATCTAGAAGCACAAGCACTGTTGCATTCCCCGCATCAGTAGCTAAGAGAATATCATTTACGACTCTTGTTAATGCAGTTTCAGAAAGCAGACTGAAATTTCTCAAGTATATTATTTGAATCCAGATACGATTGACGTTGGGCAACAACTATTCTCTCAAGACTTTTAGATTGAAATGGGACCTTTGAGAAAGGCCTGTAGTTGTTAAGAACTTGTGGATCCAAATTTGACTTCTTAAGGAGCGGTCTAACAACCGCTACCTTAAATTGATCAGGTACAACGCCTGATGCAAGCGATGCATTCATCATACTAATTATAGGTCCTGCCAGTCCTTCGAGGGAATCTTTGACTAGCTGAGTGGGGATGGGATCTAGCGAACAGGTGGTTGACTTTGTCTTACGTCTGTGTTCATGAGTCCACCATAAGAAGAAATCTGAACAGGAGTGGTGATCATGCGAGGTCACCATGGAGGAAACCACTGCTCTCCCCCCCAAAAAAACCACCACTGCCCCTTTCAAGTTTGTTAAAGACCACATGGATGTTCCACAGCAACTCCTGGAACAATGTTCTGTGGACAGACGTGACAAAAGTTGAACTTGTTGGTAAATGTGCACAGCGTTATGTTTGGAGATAACAAAACACTGCATACCAACTCCAAAACCTCATCCCACCTGGGAAGCATGGCGGAGGCTGTACAGCTTGCAATCATCGAGGGACCGATGAATTCCAAGATGTATCAGGAAATTCTACAGCAGAATGTCAGGGTGTCTGCCTGTGATCTAAAACTCGAAAGACGCTGGGTCATGCAGCATGACAAAAACAAAGGAGTACATCAACAACAGAGTGGCTGAAACAGAAGAAATTCCGTATTTTGGGATGGCCAAGTAAGAGTCCTGACCCCAATCCCATTGAAGTGCTGTGGCATGATCTGAAGCAGGCCGTTCAGCGCAAGACATCCCAAAAATATACATGAACTGAAACAGTTTTGCATAGAGGAATAGGCCAAAATACCTCCTAACCGCTGCTCAGGTCTGACCAGCCGCTACAGAAAGTGGGGGTTGAGGTTTTTGTCATAAAGGAGGTTCCACTAGCTCCTTAATATAAGGGTTCACGTACTTTTTCCATCAATGACCTTGATTGTTTAAACCATTTGGTCAATAAAGAAACAGCAATGTCAAATGTTGGGCGTGTGTTGTTTGTTAAATCAGACTCTCTTTATTAATTATTATGACTTAGATAAAGATAAGATCACATGTTAGGAGCCATTCATGCAGAAATCCACATCATTCCGAAGGGCTGTTTACAAAATTATTTCTCCCAACTGTATGTGAGAGAAAAGCAGAGACGCTCACTGAGTAAGGTGGGGTTGTAGCTTTGCAAATCACAAGGACATTTGTACACTCAAAATGGGACAGGAGCACCCCAGATGGGACTCGAACCCACAATCCCTGGCTTAGGAGGCCAGTGTCTTAGCCATTAGGCCACTGGGGCACACTGGGTGGGGTCGATCACGCTGATGAAGAGCCAGTTTAGTTTTCCTTTGCTTTTTCAAAGGGATCCCCAAAATTAGGGAAGTTAGGCAGCAGAAGGTTTACTGTGACCTGAGAAGGACCGGCATCCAATCACGGTGATACACACACACACGCTCTCACTCATCTGAGCTACACAGCTACCAAGATGATCTCAGGTGTGCCGAGCTGGTACGGAACATATTGAACTGATCGACAGCGAATTGTCTCTCAAACAGGCTTTTCACCTCTGAGCTCCCTGACTGACAGTGATCAGCTACAGATGCAGCCATTCAAAGTGAGTGGTACAGACACGTACCGCAGGTAAGATGACACGGGGTACCGCGGTGCGTGATTGGTTGACCGACAGGGGCACTCGTGGTCCGTTGGTCTGTCGTAGAAAGACTTACTGTAAACGTCTTTACTGTGCCCGTTGTAGATATTGAATTTTACCACTGAAGGGAAATCTTAGTAGCTGAGCATAAAAAGAATAGGAGCATACTGTAACGCGTGTGAAGGCCATAAACGATATTAATTTTGGAACATAAACATACAGTATATAGCTGGTCTTGGTACTTTAAAGAAAAAAATACACACCAGTATTCCATTTCTCCCTAAACATTGTAAGCTTCGAAGTCTTTAACTAACGTGATACCGAAGTCAACAAGCATACTTTTAGAATTTGATTAAAAGGGAATATAATATGGAATCGCGTATCTAAAGAATTTAATAACGGTATGATTATATCCGTGTACTGCGACAGGGCTGTGTAGGGCTGTGTAGGGCTGTTTCGCCTGCCTGTTCATGTGAGCTGTCTTGTAGCCGACTGGTCTAGGTGCATGACTACCAACTGTCAGGTTGTGTGTTCAAATCCAGCTGGTGCTGGACTTTTCTTTTAACAAACATTTCTTCGAAAAAATAGGTAAGCGATATTATGGACAATCAATTGACTTTTATATTTCAAAATATCGCAACATGATCGATATTTGCGATATTTTGAACATATCTTCCCTTCTGACAGCGGTTCCTGCTTCTAGTGTGTGTGTGCAACAGAGTAAATTTTTATAAAGAAATGGAGGCTGGACAGTATGCGTTACAATATAAACATTTATATTGATTTAAATCGTGTTGTGATTTAAATCGCAAACGCGTGTTTAATTATGTGTTTTTTAATCATAATCAGGCTAATGCATTTCTACATTTTCTGTATGAACCAGCTTAGAGGTTCATACAGAAAGACAGCTTGTGTTTAAATTGAGTGTAAGGTAATTTATGCTTCTAAAGTCATGGTCAGCATTTATTATTGTACTGTGCTGTAAACTTTTTCTGTGCCTAGTCACATTATTTTATAGCGTTTTTATTGCGTTATTAAATCCGGTGGCGCTGTGTGTTAGTTTCCTGACTCCCATTATTTAAACTGCGACACTGATCATTCATCTCTAAATAAACTTTATTTTATATAGCGTTTTAAGCGAATAGGTAATTAGATTGATCATAAACCTAATCGCTTTTTCTACATAAACACAGCGTGATTGCTCTCTGAAAATGCTTTTCCTTAAAGCGATTCTATTGAGGGAGTAGCCCAGCTACCACTTAACACTGTACTTCCTACTTTGAATACCTGTGAGACCGGTTTAATTCGTCACAGCCAGCACTCCGGGAGTTCATATTGCTTGACTAATTTTAAAAACTAAGTTATAAATGCAAACGCTTCCTCGGTGCGCTGCTCTGGTACGCCGGGTCTTACACAGTGCCTGTCAGCAGTAAGCGTTACAATATACATACCCAAAACTGCTTGTACCCATCTGTCATGCAAATAAAACACCTTGAATTGAATTGAATTGAATTGAGGGAGGGAGGGAGGGGGGTAGTGGGACAGATATACTGTAGACAGACTCAAGGCAAATAAGATACTTATGGGTACGCAGGCATTCACGACAGCAACATACGAAACGTTTGCACGTACTGTATAGTTAAGTTATTACTTGGTTTTCAAAGTGCAACGAAATACAATATTGTTGTTGCTGCTGTTCTGGTTGTTTTTATCCCATAAAGCGTTTTGAGAAGCCACCTTTAAAGGCGATATATACTGTAAAACCGCTGATACTGCACAGTGTACGAAGTAAATTATTTTCGCAGTAATTAATTTACACGTGTATAATAAATATAGTAAATATAATAAATTAATTACTGCGAAAATAATTTACTTCGTACACTGTGCAGAGTGCCGTATACTCCTAGTTGCGGCACACACGATACATACAGTAAAAAGCCTCAGGCACTGTGTTAGATGTGTTTTCGACGTTATATATGCGTTTATTCATGTCGTCGATTTTACGGTTGCAATTCGACGTTGATTATACGTCGAGGCGACGTATATATACGTATAGCCGTATTTTCGCCGTAAATATACGTATATTCGACGAATCAATGCCCACTGGGATGTTTCCCGAGCCGAAACAGTGCGTTTTTCCAAGCCGTTTGACAAAGCCCGCCCACTGAAAAGTGCAGCAGATCGTGTAAAGACGTTCAACTTTGTAACTACTGCACGCACAGGAAGCAGAATAAATTCCTCTTTTCAAACTGTCAAAGGTTTGCTTTGCGAACGCTGCAGGACATCGCACAATCTCTTTTGAACGGGGACAAACGATTTCTTATGGGGCGCAGTAATGTAACGCTTACGGCCGACAGGCACTGTGTAAGAGCCGGCGTACCAGAGCGGGTGACGTCACCGCCCTTCCCTGTGATAGCAGGACCACAGCTACTGGGCTGTGGAGAGATCTCTCTCTAGCTCACGGGGCTAGGTCGCTGCAGAGAGACGCGGAAGTCCCGGGTTCGAGCCACCTATACTTTGGGCCGACCAGATGCGGCAAGGGCCTGAGCCCCCGTTGCGTTACAATAAGTACAGACGTTTAAAAAGCTCCACTCATGCCGACGATGCAGCATGAAGAAGCGCAACCTAACGTTTGACAGACAAAAGCCGGGCGCCGCTATGAGCAATATGAAATCAAACTGACAGCACACGGCGTTTCGCGCTGACACAAAAGTAATCTCGACAGACGCTGTTCTCTGCATAATGCTGAAAGAGCTAAAGAGCGTTTCTGTGGAGACGTAACAAGCTCGTTTCTTTCTACCATGATGTCACCATGACAAAATCTGTCTTTAAACACCTTGCTCAGTCTCTGACGAGACTGTCAAAAATTGCTTTCGCCGATTGTATTGCAAACCGGTGGAAGCGGGGTATTGGGAAAAGTTTTCAACTAGCAATAATCGCGCCTCGGCTAAACCTCACAGGCTATGATACTGCCACTGCGCAAAGCTGACGGTTGCCAGGCAACCGCGGGGATCCTAGGAAATCGTTATCAATCGTCTCATGGCATGTCATTGCTGTAACGCTTCATATTTGTCGTCTTCTTCTTCTAGCTTGAGGTTTTGAAGAATTTCATGACAGACAAGGGCTCCGTCGGGAACAAAGGGCGTTGTGAGAAAACCGTTGCTTATTTTCAGCAGCAGAAATACAACCCTTTAAATACAAGATGAGAGAACAATGACGAAGGGCATGCCGGGAGGAACTCATGCACTACAGAGGAAAGGGGGCGGGCACGTACAGTTCACATTCAAGCCACAAGTACTCTTCTCGGATGTTACACAAACAAATCCTAACGTCTTGAAAGCATTGCAGCATGTTTGTGTCCCACTTCCCGTGGCTGCAGGACGACTGACACGAACGGACAAACACAATCTGTGGCGTTTTGCGTGACATAGTCTTGCAGGCATCGTGCTGTCTCACTGCAATACTATACCGCTGGAGGAAACAGTCCATCTGGCCATGAAACTCATTTGAACGTCTAGCTACAGCAACTAACAATATTGTAGCGTTTACAGGTTCTTTACAGAACAAGGACGAGTGGAGACGCGATTAACAAACAAGCATTAGCTTTATTCGTTTACAACCACACAAAACCAAACACAGGATCTACACACACATGAGGAGACTGACGGAACACGTACACATAGTTAGGGTGGTAATTACCTAACAACACACTACACTTTTACAGGACTACACAGGGCACAAGAATCACTAGGACATTATTAACACAGGTAGGGTCAGCCGCTGGTCATCGTGCTGACCCTCAGACTCTCCCCGGCTACCACTCCCAGCATGCCCAGCGGTACTACGAGCGCCTGGGGGCGCTTCCTCCTCACCACCAGGCGAGGGCGTTACACTGCCCCCACCTGAAGCGTCTGGCGTCTCGCCGACGTCGAACACCCCCCTCAGGCTGTACTCGTATTCGGCCAACTGCTGCGGAACCCTGCGTGAGCGGCCGCTGCGCCGCGGTGACGGCTGGCGATCCACAGACGCCCCACTATCGGCCGGCTCCGGCCCCGGCTGCTCCTCTGGAGCCTCCCCACACGGCTCCTCCTCCCGGGCCCGGTAGGGGGCCAGGCGGTCTCGGTGCAGGACCACCACTCTCCCCCGTGTTTGCAACCGGACACGGTAGCAGACCTCGCCCACCACCCCGAGTACCTCAGCGGGCCCCTCCCACGACGGCGCCAGCTTAGGGCTGAGGCCTTTGCGGCGGCGCGGGTTGTACACCCAAACCGAGTCCCCGAGCTGGAAGGCAGGCCCCCTGCAGCGCAGGTCGTAGTGCCGCTTCTGCCGGACCCCCGCCTGTGTCAGGTGGGTCCGTGCAAAGCTGTGCACCCGCTGCATCCGCTGCCGCAGGTCCCACTCGTAGTCCGGTCCAGCCGGTGGTGCCGACCCGTCTCCGGGCAACAGGCCGAAGACCAGGTCCACCGGTGATCGCATTTCCCGGCCCAGCATGAGGCCCACACTTTCAATTTTCTTATCGCCTGTCTCCAGAGAGAATGTTGTTAGTGCTGATGACCTTGAATTAGACCTTGTTGACTCTGTAAAACAATCTTCCTCTGTTTAGATTTTCACTCAGATTGATTTTGTTCTCAGATTATTCCTGGCAGGACTGAGTTTCTAGGAAATGAAAAGTGAAAGAAAAAGTACAGAAGATCAGCCCTTGAATATACAACATTGTGCAGTGAGATTGTTAAATGTATTAGCTGCTATCCTGTGCTAGAGCCTGTCATGGTAAGCAGTGGATGACAGGATCTAGCACAGATACTAATGAAACACTGTTAATGAAAGATAAAACACTTGAGTCTTATTTTAGTTTTCCATTTCCCTTTCATTTGTGATGTACTGTACAACAGGCCACAGAACATGCACAAAAACAGATATGCACACATTCACACCAGACAATGACAGTCTGCCCAGTCAGAATCTGAGCTGAGGTATCAGAATTCTGAATTCCCTGAATTCTGTCATGGATCCACGTGGATCCCCAGGAGAGAGCCTAGTAACATAAATCTTGGAGCAAAAGCAGATGATTAACTTCATAGTTTGTGTGGTTGAGCCAAAGTTGAGCATGAGGATATGTGAGTCACCATTCTTAGAAATGGATCCAACTTCAGACAGGCGTCAAAAGTAAGAGTATACAGTGCTGGGGCAATGACACTTCAATGATCAGAAGGATAACAAGAGTTTTAATGCATTGAAATTGATTTTCTGGTGATGCACACTGTCATGGAACTATTAATTTTTTTAAGGATCACTTACTGACGTCAGACAGCTGCCAATTCTCCAGACTGGAAGGATGAACAGTTTATCCCCCTAGGTACCATATTTCCATATTTCGAAGCATTGGAATAATACATGTCATACAGCAACATAAAAACAGGAAGACAAGTATCACAGCCCCTATAATCGGTGTTAGTAACTTAAAAGAAAAACATTCCCCCTGGCCCAAACAGTGATTCTAACCAGGAGAGAAAAGCCGGTGTATCTTTTATGCCTCTCTCTTTATTCACCTTGTCTTTTAGTTCTTTCAAATGCTGAATAGCGAGCGTAAGATTTCCGTAATCATAGTCATTAGCTGGAATATATGTACAACAGGAGTCTCCTACTAAAGCATAGACTCCTCCAGATGCTGCATTTTGAAGGTCCAGCACGAACCTGTTCTGAAGTGCCATTAATCTAACTCCCCTTAATTCTTGTTTGATAGCGTCTAAGCCTTCTAACGTGATATTAATAAAAGAGTACATTTCATAAAAAGTCGCATGGGTGAGGCTGTAGAATGAGGCATTAAAGCACATATATAACAAGATGCATTAAATTTCTTTAACTTTACAGTATGATTTATAAATTTCTACCACAAATTACTCATATCCCCCTCATTATCAGTTTCATTCAGCCAGTTTGTATACAAAGACGCTTCGTGTTTAGTTTCTTCCTCTTTTGGGGTGGTGACAGGCTTCTACATAAAAAGGAAAAAGGCTGTGCACATCAGTCCCAAGCAGGTTATCCCCATCTGTCCTTGTGGAGACATCACTCCTGCGCTTTGCTCAGTTCGTTTGTGACCTTTTTACAGTGGGAAGCATGAATCCAGGGCACCATTTCTGTGACCTTCACAGCAGTGGCAGTGGTCAGCAGCACCTGGTACAGCCCCCTCCACCTGAGTGAACACCATTTCTTTTTCCTGAAGTCTTTCACCAGAATCCAGTCTCCTTATTCACTCATTAGTTCTTACAGCACAGGTAAATCCCTGTGGGCTGGAGCCCAGCATAATCTTAGGCTTTTTTGGTCAACTTTGGTCAACAGATTGGTCAACAACTGGGTAATAACTCTTAGAAAAATCTACACATTGTTCCCCTGCCTCAGCTGTGACGTTTTGCAGAACAATTCTAGCTGAAGTTGTAAAATTTCTCTTTGTTCCGTTCCTGCAAAACATCTTATTATGAACAAACAAACCACAATAATCATTTGCATCTAGGGGAATCACTCCCAAGGGTAACCCCCCTTAAAACTATATTGTTCTACCCATCAGGTTCTGCCACTAGATAAGAGAACCTTTCCCATGAAATCATTTTTTGACCTTCATGATCCCTTCAGGGCGTACAATTAGCACAGAAGCAGCAGCTTTAGTCCACATGTTTTTCAAATAGGATATTAACGATATGATCATAACGAATAATACCAGACCCACAAATATGTATTGAACCAGAGACCCTCTCCATGTTCCTAGCACAGACTGTAGCCATGCATCAATGCCCCAATCATCTGGATTGCAGGATTTACGAAGAAAATTATTTTCGCAGTAATTAATTTATTATATTTACTATATTTATTATACACGTGTAAATTAATTATTGCGAAAATAATTTACTTCGTACACTGTGCAGACAGCCGTATACTCCTAGTTGCGGCACACGCGATACGTACAGTAAAAAGCCTCAGGCACTGTGTTAGATGTGTTTTCGACGTTGTATATGCGTTTATTAATGTCGTCGATTTTACGGTTGCAATTCGACGTTGATTATACGTCGAGGCGACGTATATAAACGTATAGCCGTATTTTCGCCGTGAATATACGTATATTCGACGAATCAATGCCCACTGGGTAAACTCTTGAGCAAACTCTGAACCAGCTCTAAGGAAACTAATCCGATTAGACATTACTTTGACTCATCTTTTTACGCTCAGTGCTGGATTGCTCAAACTCCAGCTAGGGTTAGGGTTAGCATTCCCACGCTACTTAGACACTTTGTTTACGCTCAGTGCTGGATTTTGGGAACTTCAGGACGAGTGGGACTTTTCTCCTATCTGTCAATTCTGTTTTGTTTTGGAGACTCTTGGCTGCCTATGTTGTACAGTTCTTTTTTTCCCTCGTACTCGAGGGTCATTTTCCTGTTCCACATGTGATTTCAACATTTTCCTTGGGAGATGTCAAGCCAGCAAGCCACTGCTGTGGTTCAATGGCCGGTGTGGAGTTCAGTGGCCCTGCTGTACACAGAAAGCACATTGTGCTCCTTGGACATGAAAAGTTCCAGATAAAAGCCATTTGTCATCCTTTCTCTTGGTGTCTATGTTGCTATTGTATGTAAAGGTGGCAACTTGCTCAGCGAGCAGGCGGAGCACACACCGACTGCAGATGTGTCTGAGTGGTGTGTCCAAGGGGCTGCAAAAGGACAGTACTTCTGGGGCACCGTGGCTTAGTTGCTTAAAGCGCCTGTCTAGCAAACAGGAGATCCTGAGTCCGAATTCCCGCGTTGCCTTTTTTTGTTCTGTCTTCTCGAACAGAACTGGTCATTATGGACAACCGCCTATGGCTAGACTTAATTAAATGCAAGTATTTATTTCCTGTCTTTAACAACTTGTTTTTCTTAAAATGGATGCAACTTGCAAAACATGAAATACAAACATCGCTAATCAGCGCTCGCGGCTGGCAAAAAAAAAAGAAGTCAGCAATGTTTTTTTCTTTAACCTTAAGCCTGCTAATGGAGAAGAACCTAGTCGCCACATCACATACATCCGTTTCAACGATAAGAAGGTAACAACTATCCTCACTCCAGAGTAAATATCACGTTGAGGGCATATTTTTTTCCACTTAACCATGAGTCGGGCTTAGCTGCAGAGAGGCGAGAGCAGAGCAATGAGGTCACGGGGACAGGGGAGTCACACGCTGGCGGTTTGAAAACGCGGAAGATCACTGAGAGATCCACAGTATGTGGACCCTCCGTGCGCCATCATTCCACACTCCAGACTCTGAATCCTGCCATCCGAGTTAAGATCTCGGCGGAACCTGAGGCGCAGTTCTTTCTTAAAACGTAATCTGGTGAGCATTTCTAGAATCGTACTTGTATAGATGCAGCCTTTAATGTGTTGCTAGGTTAAAATTTATGACTTCTTGAACTTCAGTAGGCAACTGCCCTCTTGATTTCGGATTTAATTTCTTTTTACAGGGGCGCTTTTATGATGACAGAGTCATGTTCAGGTACTTTGCTTGATGGAGGAAGCTCATTTCGGACTCTGTGATCTGCTCACCTGGAAAGGTCTGCTGTACTACTACAAGAGAGAAGTAGAGTCTGGAAGAAGGGACAATTTTATGATGCTTTGGAAGGTAATGTTTTTTTTGTTCTTTGAAATCGAAATGAATCAGAATATCAGTGCAAGAGACAAACTCTTGGTTTGGTTTAAAGAGATATGGTTTTAAAACAGACAAAATGTAGAAAACAGGTGTTTCTCACTTTTGGAAAAGAATGGACCGGGGGTAATATTTTACTAGTTGCAGTGCTAAGCTCACTGGGTTACAGTCCTGCAGTGTCACACCAGGGCCAGTGGTGCAATGGATAATGCGTCTGACTATGGATTAGGAGTTTGGTGGTTCGACTCCTGCCTGGCGCTGGTTGTTTTTAAACACATCAGCCTACTCCCTAAGTAGTCTGTGCTACTTACTGCATTGTAATCGTACCCAGTAAGAGATTTCCTTCATGTAAATGAACTGCACCTGACAGCTTTAGAAAAACACCTGGGCTCAGTACGGTGCTGAGAGCTCAAGTTGTGTATAATGTAATAATTTAAGTAGAATAGATTCTAATAATATAATGATCCAGTGTGTTGCACTACTTCACTGCTTCACTGCTCTATGCCGTCTGGAAATAAATCCTCAGACTACTTACTGCCCTGGGCATGTACCAATAAATTACAGGAGCACATCTATATATCACTGCGTTGAAGCAGGAGACACAATCACTGCAAACACATCCTAAATACAGTATTCCAGCACCGTTGACCTCATCCAGAACGTATCATTTCTTGAAAGGAATTGCTGTCCGAATGCACATCTGAATCCCAAACAGAATCTCTACTAAATACGATCATTTGTGAAACAGGTAAATGTCTCAGGGGCCCATTCCTCATTCTCAAGACACATGTATGCAGTACGTACACCATGCATTGAGCAATAGGGATTAAAGACACCACAGGTAAGGTTAGAAGACATTCTGACTATATTCTAAAATATTGGACTCATATTCTTATGATGGCAGACATGATGCTATGTTTAAAACCGGGGTTAATGGACATTATATGACTGTCAATTCTGTTTTGTTTTGGAGACTCTTGGCTGCCTATGTGGTACAGTGCAGTGTGAAGAAAACATTTTCCAAAACTGTGTCAGCTCAAAAGTTGTAAGAAAACTTTTCCAGCTGCTTTAATTCTCTTCATTTTTGTCATTTAATTGTCTGTCGGCACTATGTGGCAGCGTTGCATAACAACCCATCTCACCACGGAAAGGAACCTAACAGCTTTTGTAAGAGAGGAGGAAAGGATTGGTCCGTACGGGGATAGAACCCACGACCTTGGCGTTATTAGCACCACACTCTAACCAACTGAGCTAACCAGCCTCACGACAGCAATCCTCTCTGTGCTGCAAAAAATCGAACTCAGGGAATTTCTTTTGCCCTTCTTTGAATAGAAAGCCGTGTAATTCAGTGTACGGGCTTTCTCGTGCAGTTTCATGGTTCTTGTAACCCAAATCCTACACTGGCGTGAAGTGACCCCCCATTTCACAGCATTTTTCAGCTGATTTAAAATGTACCTAAAGGAGAAGCATTATTGAAGACCATCAATTACCAAGAGCATTTGTCAAAGGTTTTGGTGGTCATTTTTAATGACCACAGAGCACTGTGACCTCGGTTTTACATCTCTTCCAAGAGACAGCGCCCTTTTACAACACAGCGTCTCCGTCACTATGCTGGGGCATTGGGACCCGCACAGACCTCAGGGTGAGCGCCCCCCCACCGGCACCATTAACACCGCTTCCAGCTGGAAACTTTGTTTTTCCCTGTAGCTCACCCTCATCCGGGTACTGACCTGGCTAACAAATGCTTTGCTTCAGTGGGTTTTCAGTTGCGAATTGCAAGGGGATGCAAGTGATGGAGCCGCTCGCTGCAAAAGCCACTGCTTTGGCTGGGAATCGAACCAGAGCCTCCTACGTGGGAAGCGAGAATTCTACCATTGAACCACCAATGCTCAGTACCCAGACATTCAAAAAAGACGCTTTTTTGGTGCTCTGTTAAAAAAGCGTCGACATTACCTCTTTCAAAAGGCTTCACTTTCCTAGTCACATTCCAAGGCTCATTGAACCCGGGCTGTTTCCTCCAGCGATATAGTATTGCAGTTAAACAGCACGATGCCTGACAAAGTCTGTCTTTAAACACCTTGCTCAGTCTCTGACGAGACTGTCAAAAATTGCTTTCGCCGATTGTATTGCAAACCGGCGGAAGCGGGGTATTGGGAAAAGTTTTCAACTAGCAATAATCGCGCCTCGGCTAAACCTCACAGGCTACGATACTGCCACTGCGCAAAGCTGACGGTTGCCAGGCAACCGCGGGGATCCTATGGAAATCGTTATCGATCGTCTCATGGCATGTCGTTGCGGTAACGCTTCATATTTATCTTCTTCTTCTTCTAGCTTGCACCTGGCCTTACAAACGAGCCAGTGGGGCCCGTTCAGCTCCGGGCTCATCGCCTGCGGCTCTCGGCTTACCTGGCAGGGGAGATACCTTGATCAGCCTGTAGTTGGAGTAGTTGGATAGTTTTCTTGTTTTGTGGAAGCAGTGTTTGTTTTGCAGTTTGAGATGGCAACCTTTGGATCCCGCAAGAATGCTGTACGTTTTGAGCTTTTGGATGACCTCTTCATGGATCGTATGCAGTTCAGCAGAAAAGTGTTACAGAAGGAACTTGGCTTTGAACCTCGGCACTTGGATTTCATCTTCGCTCTCCCAGGTCAGAAAGCATTTGAGGTTGTTTTTGCTACCTATTCTCTGTTTGAACAATGTGTGGATGTGTTTGAGGCAAAAAGAGGGAAAGTTCCTGCCCTTGAGAAGATCAACTTGCAGCCTCTGACACAGAGAGAGAGGAAAACGGTGCATGTTGTTATGTTCTCGGAACTGGCAAAGACGGAGGACATTCACACCTGGCTTAAGCAGTACTGCACCGTCCACCATGGAACTGAGGTTAGAGATGTTGACGGTATAAAAACAGGAGCAAGGAAATTTGAGGTTCGCTTGCTACCAGACAATGTAAATGGAGGCTTAAGGCACCTGCCCTCTACAATCCGGCTGGGCGCCTGCAATGGCTATGTTTTTTATGTGGGACAACCAAAGGTGTGTCGGCGCTGTGGTGCTGTGGGACACCTGGCATCGTCCTGCACTGTGAAATTCTGCAAGACCTGTGGCAAACAGGGACATTTAGCCTCTGACTGTTCAATGCTGCCAAAGTGCAATTTATGTGGCTCGGAAGGACACGTTTTTAAGAACTGCCCTCACGCCTACGCCAATAAACTCAAAATGAGAAAGGATGAGGCAGTGCTTGTTTCAGCCAAACCGGCCCGAAAAGCCAAAGCAAACAACAAGTCAAACAAAGAACCCTTGTTGGACAAAGAGTCTCAGCCTCCAGCCAGGATCAGTCCTGCTGTGGCTCCGGGGCCGGTGGAAGAGAAATCCACTACGCTCCCACAACCGCAGACTGCACCAGACAAGCACGAGGGTTTGAAAACCCCAGAGAACAGCGAGGACCCCTCCCCCACTCCTGCTCCTCAGAACGAGGGCCAGTGTGGGGCCCCCCGGTGGAGCGGGTCCAGCGACGATACCCAGGATTCAGCGGAGCTGCTTTTCTCAAACTTTTCTCAAACTCTGCAAGTGCTACAGATGCCCTCCTCTCCTCCATCCAGTCCATCACGGAGGATCTGCAGCAGCTGGTGGGTGAGGGGGAAGAGGAGACTGGTGCATCGGCTGCACCCCTTTCCCCTCAGTGCTCCCAGGAGCTGGACTTGAGGAAAAGGAAAAATGACTCTGTTTTCTCCCCGAGCGAGGAGGAAGGAGATGGGGACAGCTGGAACCCCTCCACCCCTCCCTCTACCCCCTTCCTTGAAATGGACTCCGTGAACGCTTTTACTGCTGCCATCCTGATGAAGGCTCATTCAGAGGATGGCTGGCAGGAAATTGGTAAGAAGAAAAAGAAGAAGGTAACAGGTGAGACCGAAGAGAAATGTGTTTTGTAAAGACTGGTTCCACTTTCTTATGTAATATGGCTCTAAACATAATTTCTCTTAACACCAGAGGTATCAATGACAGAGTTAAATGCCAGTCTGTCTTTGATTACCTCCAGCAGAGAGAGAGAGATGTGTTGATGTTGCAGGAGTGTGCTTTAGCCTATCAAGAGAGGTATAAAAGCTTTGAAGATAGGTGGGATAAAGGGCCTTCTGTTTGGTCAGGGGACAATAACAACAGAGCCTCTGGCGTGGCCATTCTTTTCAAAGGATGGGCTTTCAAATTGAAAAGTATTCAGAGGGTCATAGATGGCAGGTTGCTGTGTGTGGATGTGGAATGGGGGACCGTTAACCTGCGGCTAATCAATGTGTATTGTCCTACTGACGTGGGAGGAAGGGAGGAGCTACTCAAGGCACTCTCCCCCCTATTGTTAAGTAGCACAGACGTGATAGTGGGAGGGGATTTTAACTGTATCTTAGAGCACACAGACAGGCAGTCTAGCTCTCCGATAAAATTGGATTCTAGCTCACTGGCCCTGCAAAACTTAGTTCAAGACTTTAAACTCTCAGACACATATAGATGTATATATCCCACAACAGCAGGATATACATGGTCAGGGAGGAATAGCAGCTCCAGAATTGACTATTGCTTTGTTTCAGAGAGAGTGAAAGTTGTTGGGGTCACTCTTCAGCCTGTCTTCTTCTCAGATCATCAGGCTTTAGGGTGTAGAGTGGAACTCCAGGGCGGGACTGTCTTTGGCCCAGGCCTCTGGAAACTCAACACAAAGCTGCTAGAGAACGAGGGGGTAGTATCCCGCTACAAGGAGAAACTATCACAGTGGCTGTCCTTGCAGTGTCTGTACGGGTCAGTAGGAGAGTGGTGGGAGGAGGTGAAGATGAGGACAAAGGCCTTTTTCATGGCTGAGGGAAGGAAGGCTGCTGCCAGACGGAGAGGAGTGCTAGCCAGGAAACAGAGGCAGCTGCAGCGTCTCTACACGATGCTGCACAGTGGCTTCGATGTGCTCGAGGATATCACCCTTTTAAAAAAGGACATCCGGAGCATAGCCGAAGAAAGTAGTCGAGGAGTGCTGTTAAGAAGCAGAGTGCAGTTCTTGGAAGAAAATGAGAAGTGTACTCGCTTCTTTTTCAGGAAAGTGGTGGGCTCCAAGTCTGTCATGGAAAGTGTAGTTGATGAGGAGGGACGAGAGAGAACAGAGCCGAGTGCTATCCTCTCCTGCACCGAGGCCTTCTACTCAAGACTGTACAGCTCTACAGAGGTAAAGGATAAAGAAATTCTTTTTTTTTACCTCAAAGCTAGAAAACGTTTTGAGTGAAGAAGATAGGGAAGTACTTGAGAGGGATTTGACAGTAGAAGAGCTGAGACAGGCTATGGAGAGCTTACAGAAGGGGAAAACTCCGGGTGCTGACGGGCTCCCTAAAGAATTTTATTGCACCTTTTGGGATCTGCTTCAGGATCCGCTACTGCTCCTATTCGAGGAAAGCTATAAGACAGAATTGCTGCCTGACTCCTTAAGAGAAGGCACTATCTCTCTCCTGTTTAAGAAAGGAGCAAAGAATGACATAAAGAACTGGAGACCCCTCAGCCTGTTAGGCGTGGACACTAAGATCCTGTCCAAAGCCCTTTTCCTGCACCTACAAAATGTAGTGGCCTCACTGGTAGGGAAAGAACAGACTTGTGGGATAGCAGGACGCCTGATGAGCGACAACCTGGCCTTGTTGAGGGATGTCTGTCTGTACTCAGAGGATCGCTCCCTCCCTCTGTGCATTTTAGGTGTAGACCTAGAAAAGGCCTTTGACCGCCTAAACCGGCAGTACTTAACATCGGTACTTGAGCACATGAATTTTGGCCCCATCATGAGAAAGTGGATTAACCTGCTGTACACAGGTAGCAACAGCAGAGTAATGGTTAATGGCAATAGATCACACCCCTTTGAAGTCTGTTCAGGGGTGAGGCAGGGCTGCCCATTATCCCCCTTGTTATTCGTTTTGGCTATGGAGTCCTTAGCCTGTGCCTTGCGCCAGGATCAGGCCATTAATGGGATACCAGTGCCTGGAAGTGGGGGGGGAGAGGTAAAGACATCTCTATACATGGATGACGTCACCCTGCTCCTCTCTGACAATGCCTCAATTAGCAGAGCTCTGCAGTGTTGTGAGCGTTTCTCTTTGGCTTCCTCCGCAAAAATTAACAAATCTAAGAGTGAGATTTTTTATCAGAACTGGAGGGAGCCAAAAGAAGGACATGATCTCAGGCTGCAAGAGAAGAGAATTAAGGTCCTGGGGGTGTATTTTGGAGAAGAGATGGGAACAGTAAATTGGCAGAACAAATTGCCAATCTTAAACAAAAAACTGATGCAATGGAAGGACCGAGACCTCACCATGACAGGGAAGGTGCTGGTCATCAAAGCCGAGCTCTTGCCTGTCTTGAATTTTCTGGCTTCTACCTTCCCAATCCCACACCGTGTTGCGGCGGTGCTGAGGAGATTGATGTTTCAATTTCTATGGGGTGGGAAGCAGGAAAGACTCAGAAGGGAAATAATGTACAGGCCGCTACCCTCAGGGGGGAAGTCTGTCCCAGATATTGCTACGAAGCTGCTGTGCATTTTCCTGGCCTCTGTGCTGAGAGGCTTTGCAACAGCACCTGCAGCGCGTACCTGGACTTATTTTTCCAGGCTCTGGGTAGGTAAGGAGGTGTTCAGAGTGTGGGATGTCAGACCCAAGCTGGACGTCCCACTCTCTGACACATGCCCTGCAATTTATGGGACAGTTAAAAGTTTTCTAAGATCTCACCCAATTGGCCATATTCCCCTCCGAGATGTCAGCGTTCAAAAACTGGAAGATTTTGTTGCACCCCAGAACAATAGGCAGACCCCTGTGGGCATTTTAACATCAGCCCAAACAAGGAAGGTGTGGAAACACACATCCTCTAAGTTTCTGTGCAACATTCACAGAGATTTTGCCTGGAGTGTCGTCCACCAGTGCTTACCGGTACGAACTTTCTTGTACCGTAGGGGCCTCACCCCCAGCCCTCGCTGCGTTAGGGTGGGCTGCGGCGAGGGGGAGACTGTGACCCATCTCCTGTGGTCCTGCTTTTTTGCTAAGGCCTTCTGGGCACAGTTTGAAGATTGGTTGCAGGCTCTCTCGCCCCAATTTACCCTGACCGCTGCTTTCGTCATATACGGCATCTCTCCTGTCAAACTTCCTCCCGACGTGTTTGACAGGATCTGGGCCGTGGTGAACAGTGGGAAAGACGCCCTGTGGAGAGTGAGGAACATGGGGCTGTTCAAAGGCATCGAGGTCCCAGTCAAGGCAGCAGGTAGCCTGGCCCTGTTCATCACCCGAGAGAACTATTACCTCAGAGATCTGTGGAGAGAAGGGAGGGAGGAAGCAGAAAATCTGTGGGAAATAGAGAGCATAGGTCAATATCTCAAGAAACTGTGAAAAACATTATCATGTTTAAGTAAAGAATGTGATTTGCACCAGAAAAAAAGAAAATTGTTGCTATGTAACTGTTACCGTGTCAAAATGTAATGAGATGTGATCATATATACTGTTTTAAGTATGTATATTAATGTAAAGCTTTCTGATTTGTGATGTCCTGTATTTTTTTGTGAAAAGAAAATCAAGTTCTTAAAAATCGAAATCGGTTCACCCAGGGCGAGGCTCGGCCATTGCACTCCGGCTGTGCTGACCCCTGCGAATTCCCCAAATGTGGGAATCTCGACTGCATAATTTCTGGTAGTGGGGGACTGCGTTCGCGCTCTCCCCTGATGTGCTTGGTCCAAAATCAGATACGGGTGGGTTAGGACACCACGAGCTGCGTGGCTGCGGAAGAATCCCGGTTCGAAAGGAATCGACGCCGCTGCTGGTTCTCGGTGGCTTTTAGTTAGGGGTCCGGAAAAACATCTCAAGCTAGTTCCACTACTCCTTCCGGACGTTCATTCCCTTTTCAAAGTCAGTCGTTTTGCTGTAGTCTGCGTTCTTTAGGCTGATTATCGAGGTTAGCCTTTATTTGGTCATGGGGGGCCTCAGTACTGTATGCTGAGTCTAAAGACAGTTTCACCCGTTTTCTGATTGCTAGGTTCTGTAGGTTCTGTACCAGACATGTCAAACAGTGAATTGCTGTACCTCTATTGTATCCGTGCTCAATGAATGAAATCAGTAACAAATGAATATATGTCTAGTTATACGAAAAACAAGTGGTTTATCGACTTATCTTCATTTGCAGATTTAGAGGCAGCTTCGATATTCGTTTTACAAACGGGTTTTTTTTTTTTAATATGGGTCACACACATGCCACAGCAACAAAACATCTCTAGAGATGAGGCTATAGATCACCTTTCCATCCTGCAGGTTTTCCTCCCAAAGCCTGCGGCACCAACGTATGCTATTGCAGACACCGACGTTGCCTAGATAGAAAACCGAAATAGCCGTGGGTTTGCTTGCTGGTCTGAAGGATCTCTCTTCGAATCTCTATCATTTGTCAATGGAAGTAAAAGGCGCTGCAATCTCATACGTTCAGAATCAAACCCGCAGCTGTTGTTCGACTTTATTTCTTGACTAATTACAACTGAGTGTCGCATGAGCAGTTACATAAACTTGTCTGGTATATTTGAACACAAATGCCGTTCTTCAATTAAAACTAACAGTACATTGTCAGGGACATTCAGTTCTATACAAACAAGAGACAGACAAGAGAATATTTCTACCGTTCATGTGGACTACATGTTGACTTACTGATCGGAATAATTGAAAAGTTCGGGCTCATAGCCGATGCAGTGCGTGCTAATTAGAACAGCAACGCTGAGCTCTCAGCACCATACTGAGCCCAGGTGTTTTTCTAAAGCTGTCAGGTGCAGTTCATTTACATGAAGGAAATCTCTTACTGGGTACGATTACAATGCAGTAAGTAGCACAGACTACTTAGGGAGTAGCCCGATGCGTTTAAAGACGACCCGAGCCAGACAGAAGTCGAACCTGCAATCTCCTGATCCGTAGTCAGACGCGTTATCCATTGCACCACTGGCCCTGGTGTGACACTGCATGACTGTAACCCAGTGAGATCAGTACTGCAACTAGTAAAATATTACCCCCGGTCCATTCTTTTCCAAAAGTGAGAAACACCTGTTTTCTACATTTTGTCTGTTTTAAAACCATATCTCTTTAAACCAAACCAAGAGTTTGTCTTTTGCACTGATATTCTGATTCATTTCGATTTCAAAGAAAAAAAAATTATCTTCCAAAGCATCATAAAATTGTCCCTTCTTCCAGACTCTACTTCTCTCTTGTAGTAGTACAGCAGACCTTTCCAGGTGAGCAGATCACAGAGTCCGAAATGAGCTTCCTCCATCAAGCAAAGTACCTGAACATGACTCTGTCTTCATAAAAGCGCCCCTGTAATAAAGAAATTAAATCCGAACTCAAGAGGGCAGTTGCCTACTGAAGTTCAAGAAGTCATCAATTTTAACCTAGCAACACATTAAAGGCTGCATCTATACAAGTACATTTCTAGAAATGCTCACCAGATTACGTTTTAAGAAAGAACTGCGCCTCAGGTTCCGCCGAGATCTTAACTCGGATGGCAGGATTCAGAGTCCGGAGTGTGGACTGATGGCGCACGGAGGGTCCACATACTGTGGATCCCTCAGTGATCTTCCGCGTGTTCAAACAGCCAGCGTGTGACTCCCCTGTCCCCGTGACCTCATTGCTCTGCTCTTGCCTCTTTGCAGCCGAGCCCGACTCATGGTAAAGTGGAAAAAAATATGCCCTCAACGTGAGATTGACTCTGGAGCGAGGATAGACGTTACCTTTTTATCGTTGAACAGGATGTATGTGATGTGGCGACTAGGTTCAATTTTGTATCCTCTTTAAAAGATTAAGGACTGGGATGAGCGTGATTTACCACCCTTTCAGCTAAGAACCCGACGTGCGGACCGTTTAAGCTGCATAGACTCGGTCGTTTAACTCTTCTCCATTAGCAGGGTTAAGGGTAAAGAAAAAAACATTGCTGACTTCTTTTTTTTTTTGCCAGCCGCGAGTGCTGATTAGCAAGGTTTGTATTTCATGTTTTGCAAGTTGCATCCATTTTAAGGAAAACAAGTCGTTCAGACAGGAAATGAATGCTTGCATTTAATTAAGGCTAGCCGTAGGCGGTTGTCCATAATGACCAGTTCTGTTCGAGAAGACAGAACAAAAAAGGCACCGCTGGGATTTGGAGCCAGGGTCTCCTGTTTATTAGACAGGCGCCTTAAGCAACTAAGCCACGGTGCCCCAGGAGAGCTGTCCTTTTGCAGCCACTTGGACACACCACTCAGACACATCTGCATTCGGTGTGTGCTCCGCCTGCTCGCTGAGCAAGTTGCCACCTTTACATACAATAGCAACATCAACACCAAGAGAAAGGGTGACAAATGGCTTTTATCTGGAACTTTTCATGTCCAAGGAGCTCAATGTGCTTTCTGTGTACAACAGGGCCACTGAACTCCACACTGGCCACTGAACCACAGCAGTGGCTTGCTGGCTTGACATCTCCCAAGGAAAATGTTGAAATCGCACGTGGAACAGGAAAATGACCCTCGAGTACGAGGGAAAAAAAAGAAAAAGATCATCTGGAGCGCGCCAACCCATGTCTGGACAGCCCCGATCCCTCGACGAGGTGGCCGAGTGGTTAAGGTGATGGACTGCTAATCTGTTGTGCTCTGCACGCATGGGTTCGAATCCCATCCTTGTCGCGCTCCATGTCTGACACGTGTGCCCGTTCGGCGTTGGCCCTCCTGTTGTTTGCTCCGGTTCTAGAGCCGTGCATTTTCTAGCGGTGGCTGAACATGGTATAGTAGGGTAACGTCGGTATCGAGCAGTAACAGTAACGGTATTTACGTGCCGCTGCTGCCAAGTGGCTCTGGCTTGAGACCGTGTTTTCACTTACTTGCAACGCAAACGGAGAAAGCGATTTTTGACAGTCTCTCGAGAGACTGCGCTAGGTGTTTAGGGATAGACTGTCAGTTCCCCCTGGGATGGTGGCCTCTCAAATAGTTTGTGATTCCTCTAGACGTTTATACAGTAGAAGCCTGCTTCGTGGCTTAAATCCAAGCTAAGGAAACAAGTTAGAGGTCTGATGCAGAACTGCAAATTCAATGAAGGGGAACACTACAGTACATTGCACTGTATGTGTGAGGAAAGCTGCCCCCTTCAGTCCCTTGTCGACCGAACAGAGGACTGTTAAGGATACCGCCAAGAAACTTAAGGATGCTGGTTGGAATCCAGCTCCAAAGAAGCCCCTTTGGGTGTTATGTCATCAAAAAGTAAGAACAGCGAATCTCCCTTTGATCAAAAGTGCAACAGAGCTGTTTTCCGTGGAGCAGGTTTCAGACCCGTAGACCTGTTTTATTTGTAGGGCAGGGCGCATTCCCAAATGCGAATCTCCTGTTTTAGAAGTGCTTTGGGCGGTGTAGCGGCGAGGCTTATTAATAAGAAATAATTAAGTGTTTCTGAGCTTTCCCAAATTAGGCCTCATCAGATGTTGGCGAATGCGCTCCCTTGTGTTGACTCGTCCCGCACTGGAGGAGGACAAACAATCTGCACGGAGGAGCACCAGGCAAGTCTTCACCAGACAAAAACCTCCAGTGCACAGCACTCTGGAAACATTTCGGGGCTTTCGCGTGTTTATTTCAGCACGTAAAGCGCACCGGTCCAACACGTCGGCCGGGCGCGCGGCGCCTCCGCCCTCTTGTGGCCTTGCGGCATCAGAGCAAGAGGCTCCTTCTCGCTGCCCTTCCGCTGTGTTGCAGGGCCCCGAGAGGGAACCCGGAGCGTGCACTTTGTGGGGGGCGGGGGACCGCGTTCGCGCTCTGCCCCCGGTCTCTTGCGCGAGTACTAAATCTCACGGACAGGGGGGCCTCGTCATTGATTGTTACAGGTGAGATGGGGATTAGGAGGAGACCCCGACTGATGGGTAAAGGGGAGCACTAACACCAGAGGGACAACCCCGGCGTCTCTTTTTGAGAGACGCCCTGGGGTTTCCTAATGGCCAAGGAGGGTCGGGACCTCGGTTTGACCTCTGTTTGTGCAGCAGAGTGTCGCCATCAGGAGGCTGGGGCGTAAGAGAGCCACACAGCCCGCAGGGTGAGCGCTCCCTACTGGTCCCAGTCACACCTCTTGCAGGAGCAGCAGCAACCGGAGCTTTTCCTGGGTGGAATCTCCCATCCGGGTGCCGGCCAGGCTCACACCTGCTGGGCTGCCCCGGGGGTGAGCCCAGTCGAGAGTCGCAGGGCCAGATCTAGTCACCGGGGAGAAACGATACAAGTGAAGGATTGCTCGGCTCTCGGCACTTGAAAAGACCGACAAATGTCTCGTTCCCGCCGGAGCTGAATGTACCCGCATGTGTGGTGTCGTCTTCTTCCCCCGCCCCGCTGTGTTTGCTGTATTGTCTCTGAAGCCGGCCCCCCCGAGACGAGACGGGCTGTTCCTGTGCCCCAATTAACACTTTACAGGTGCCATTCCCCGGCATTGTGGCCATTGTCGGTGCTCACACGCGATAAGATAAGGCGGAGGAGAGCGGGGCATGCCCAGCGGCAGACATTCAAGGAGGGGGCAGTGCGAGGTGAGGTGAGGCCCCGACGCAGCTAATGCGGAGCACTTGTTGGACTGGCATCGAAAGGACGTGTGCGCACGGAGCGAGCCTTCCCTGCGGCGGAGCGCGGGAACTTTCTCCCCCCCTCCCGCTGCAGGAGTTGTGTGCACTGCAGCGGTGCCGAGAGAAAAGCACAGAAGGCAGCAGGCTCTGGAGAGCAGGTAAGAGACGGAGCCTTGTGGGCAGGCGAGCAGGCCCGTTTTTTGGAAATTGCTGAAAAGGTTTGTTCGGTGTGTGGCAGGCGCACATCGCGAGCTTGCGTGGCGATCTGCCGGTCTGGAGTTATGCAAATGAGGCCGAATTGCATCCCGGGACATGCTGCGAATGCGCAACGGCGACTGCAGATGTGTAGGAAACGGCGCGCTCGTTTTCTCGTTTTGCCCACACTTTTGAGTGTTAGTGTGGCGTGTGAGTGTGTGAAAGAGTGGGCCCAGCAGGAGGCGGTGGCGTGCGGGGCGAGGAGGTGGCCTAGGCTGCGCGATTTGTGCTGTGGGTGCGGGCCGCTTGCAGGGGCCTGTTTAACTCATACTTACCTGGCAGGGGAGATACCTTGATCAAGAAGGAGGTTCACCCAGGGCGAGGCTCGGCCATTGCACTCCGGCTGTGTTGACCCCTGCGAATTCCCCAAATGTGGGAATCTCGACTGCATAATTTCTAAAAGTGGGGGACTGCGTTCGCGCTCTCCCCTGATGTGCTTGGTCCAAAATCAGATACGGGAGGGTTAGGACACCACGAGCTGCGTGGCTGCGGAAGGATCCCGGTTCGACAGGAGTGGACGCCGCTGCTGGTTCTCGCTGGCTTTTAGTTAGGGGTCCGGAGAAGCATCTCAAGCTAGTTCCACTACTCCTTCCGGACGTTCATTCCCTTTTCAAAGTCAGTCGTTTTGCTGTAGTCTGCGTTCTTTAGGCTGATTATCGAGGTTAGCCTTTATTTGGTCATGGGGGGCCTCGGTACTGTATGCTGAGTCTAAAGACAGTTTCACCCGTTTTCTGATTGCTCGGTTCTGTACCAGTGCAGACATGTCAAACAGTGAATGGCTGTACCTCTACTGTATCCGTGCTCAATGAATGAAATCGGTAACAAATGAATATATGTCTAGTTATACGAAAAACGAGTGGTTTATCGACTCATCTTCATTTGCAGATTTAGAGGCAGCTTCGATATTCGTTTTACAGACGGGTTTTTTTTTTTGAATATGGGTCACACACATGCCACAGCAACAAAACATCTCTAGAGATGAGGCTATAGATCACCTTTCCATCCTGCAGGTTTTCCTCCCAAAGCCTACGGCACCAACGGCGACCCCTGCTGGCCGGGAGAGCAAAAGCTTACAGCACCTGGTATTCCCAGGCAGTCTCCCATCCAAGTACTAACCAGGCCCGACGCTGCTTAGCTTCCGAGATCAGACGAGATCAGCCGTGTTCAGGGTGGTGTGGCCGTAAGCGAAAGCCCCGGCGCCTGACTCGCTACTTGAAGCTGTGTGTGGCGGGGCTTCCGTGCCCCCCGAGCGGGACTGAAGGATCGTTCGTGTGCAACTCTTTGGAAAGGAGCTGCTTTCCAAATCGCATTGCGTGCCTGGATGTTGGCGAATGCGCTCCCTTGTGTTGGCTCGTCCCGCACTGGAGGAGGACAAACAATCTGCACGGAGGAGCACCAGGCAAGTCTTCACCAGACAAAAACCTCCAGTGCACAGCACTCTGGAAACATTTCGGGGCTTTCGCGTGTTTATTTCAGCACGTAAAGCGCACCGGTCCAACACGTCGGCCGGGCGCGCGGTGCCTCCGCCCTCTTGTGGCCTTGCGGCGTCAGAGCAAGAGGCTCCTTCTCGCTGCCCTTCCGCTGTGTTGCAGGACCCGGAGCGCGCACTTTGTGGGGGGCGGGGGACCGCGTTCGCGCTCTGCCCCCGGTCTCTTGCGCGAGTACTAAATTTCACGGACAGGGGGGCCTCGTCATTGATTGTTACAGGTGAGACGGGGATTAGGAGGAGACCCCGACTGATGGGTAAAGGGGAGCACTAACACCAGAGGGACACCCCCGGCGTCTCTTTTTGAGAGACGCCCTGGGGTTTCCTAATGGCCAAGGAGGGTCGGGACCTCGGTTTGACCTCTGTTTGTGCAGCAGAGTGTCGCCATCAGGAGGCTGGGGCGTAAGAGAGCCACACAGCCCGCAGGGTGAGCGCTCCCTACTGGTCCCAGTCACACCTCTTGCAGGAGCAGCAGCAACCGGAGCTTTTCCGGGGTGGAATCTCCTATCCGGGTGCCGGCCAGGCTCACACCTGCTGGGCTGCCCCGGGGGTGAGCCCAGTCGAGAGTCGCAGGGCCAGATCTAGTCACCGGGGAGAAACGATACAAGTGAAGGATTGCTCGGCTCTCGGCACTTGAAAAGACCGACAAATGTCTCGTTCCCGCCGGAGCTGAATGTACCCGCATGTGTGGTGTCGTCTTCTTCCCCCGCCCCGCTGTGTTTGCTGTATTGTCTCTGAAGCCGGCCCCCCCGAGACGAGACGGGCTGTTCCTGTGCCCCAATTAACACTTTACAGGTGCCATTCCCCGGCATTGTGGCCATTGTCGGTGCTCACACGCGATAAGATAAGGCGGAGGAGAGCGGGGCATGCCCAGCGGCAGACATTCAAGGAGGGGGTAGGGCGAGGTGAGGTGAGGTGCGACACGCCGGAGCCCCGACGCAGCTAATGCGGAGCACTTGTTGGACTGGCATCGAAAGGACGTGTGCGCACGGAGCGAGCCTTCCCTGCGGCGGAGCGTGGGAACTTTCTCCCCCCCTCCCGCTGCAGGAGTTGTGTGCACTGCAGCGGTGCCGAGAGAAAAGAAAAGAAGGCAGCAGGCTCTGGAGAGCAGGTAAGAGACGGAGCCTTGTGGGCAGGCGAGCAGGCCCGTTTTTTGGAAATTGCTGAAAAGGTTTGTTCGGTGCGTGGCAGGCGCACGTCGCGAGCTTGCGTGGCGATCTGCCGGTCTGGAGTTATGCAAATGAGGCCGAATTGCATCCCGGGACATGCTGCGAATGCGCAACGGCGACTGCAGATGTGTAGGAAACGGCGCGCTCGTTTTCTCGTTTTGCCCACACTTTTGAGTGTTAGTGTGGCGTGTGAGTGTGTGAAAGAGTGGGCCCAGCAGGAGGCGGTGGCGTGCGGGGCGAGGAGGTGGCCTAGGCTGCGCGATTTGTGCTGTGCGTGCGGGCCGCTTGCAGGGGCCTGTTTAACTCATACTTACCTGGCAGGGGAGATACCTTGATCAAGAAGGAGGTTCACCCAGGGCGAGGCTTGGCCATTGCACTCCGGCTGTGCTGACCCCTGCGAATTCCCCAAATGTGGGAATCTCGACTGCATAATTTCTGGTAGTGGGGGACTGCGTTCGCGCTCTCCCCTGATGTGCTTGGTCCAAAATCAGATACGGGAGGGTTAGGACACCACGAGCTGCGTGGCTGCGGAAGGATCCCGGTTCGACAGGAGTGGACGCCGCTGCTGGTTCTCGCTGGCTTTTAGTTAGGGGTCCGGAGAAGCATCTCAAGCTAGTTCCACTACTCCTTCCGGACGTTCATTCCCTTTTCAAAGTCAGTCGTTTTGCTGTAGTCTGCGTTCTTTAGGCTGATTATCGAGGTTAGCCTTTATTTGGTCATGGGGGGCCTCGGTACTGTATGCTGAGTCTAAAGACAGTTTCACCCGTTTTCTGATTGATCGGTTCTGTACCAGTGCAGACATGTCAAACAGTGAATGGCTGTACCTCTATTGTATCCGTGCTCAATGAATGAAATCGGTAACAAATGAATATATGTCTAGTTATACGAAAAACGAGTGGTTTATCGACTCATCTTCATTTGCAGATTTAGAGGCAGCTTCGATATTCGTTTTACAGACGGGTTTTTTTTTTTGAATATGGGTCACACACATGCCACAGCAACAAAACATCTCTAGAGATGAGGCTATAGATCACCTTTCCATCCTGCAGGTTTTCCTCCCAAAGCCTACGGCACCAACGGCGACCCCTGCTGGCCGGGAGAGCAAAAGCTTACAGCACCTGGTATTCCCTGGCAGTCTCCCATCCAAGTACTAACCAGGCCCGACCCTGCTTAGCTTCCGAGATCAGACGAGATCGGGCGTGTTCAGGGTGGTGTGGCCGTAAGCGAAAGCCCTGGCGCCTGACTCGCTACTTGAAGCTGTGTGTGGCGGGGGCTCCGTGCCCCCCGAGCGGGACTGAAGGATCGTTCGTGTGAAACTCTTTGGAAAGGAGCTGCTTTCCAAATCGCATTGCGTGCCTGGATGTTGGCGAATGCGCTCCCTTGTGTTGGCTCGTCCCGCACTGGAGGAGGACAAAGAATCTGCACGGAGGAGCACCAGGCAAGTCTTCAGTGCACAGCACTCTGGAAACATTTCGGGGCTGTCGCGTGTTTATTTCAGCACGTAAAGCGCACCGGTCCAACACTTCGGCCGGGCGCGCGGCGCCTCCGCCCTCTTGTTACCCCTGCAGCTGCTTCACTTTTCCCTTTAGTTGCCATCGATTTTTTTGTAGTGCTATACATATACGATTGAGGTATCTTAGAGTTCTCCTTCGAAGACCCAGCACTCTCTTTTCTTTTCCCAGTGTTACTCATATCGGACTTTTTAAACCTAAAAAAAAATCGTTTTTTTTTCTTTCAATTATAACTGAAGTTTAAACAACTAGTGTTAAGTCCTTATTTTTCTGTAGTCAAAAAAAGAAAAAATTAACATTCAGGTCATGAAAAACTCAAAAAAACTCCCCAACCACTAAACTTTACCTCCCACCTGAGCGCCATCTTGAACGCCCCTACCACCAGAGAATGCTCACGATTTCGGAAGCTGTCTCCGGGACGTGCTGATTCCACACATCCTGAATAAATCATGATATTGTTAGTTGCTGTAGCTAGACGTTCAAATGAGTTTCATGGCCAGATGGACTGTTTCCTCCAGCGGTATAATATTGCAGTGAGACAGCACGATGCCTGCAAGACTATGTCACGCTAAACGCCACAGATTGTGTTTGTCCGTTCGTGTCAGTCGTCCCGCAGCCACGGGAAGTGGGACACAAACATGCTGCAATGCTTTCAAGACGTTAGGATTTGTTTGTGCAACATCCAAGAGGAGTACTTGTGGCTTGAATGTGAACTGTACGTACCCGCCCCCTTTCCTCTGTAGTGCATGAGTTCCTCCCGGCATGCCCTTCGTCATTGTTCTGTCATCTTGTATTTAAAGGGTTGTATTTCTGCTGCTGAAAATAAGCAACGGTTTTCTCACAACGCCCTTTGTTCCCAACGGAGCCCTTGTCTGTCATGAAATTCTTCAAAACCTCAAGCTAGAAGAAGAAGAAGACGACAAATATGAAGCGTTATAGCAACGACATGCCATGACACGATCGATAACGATTTCCATAGGATCCCCGCGGTTGCCTGGCAACCGTCAGCTTTGCGCAGTGGAAGTATCGTAGCCTGTGAGGGTTAGCCGAGGCGTGATTATTGCTAGTTGAAAACTTTTCCCAATACCCCGCTTCCGCCGGTTTGCAATACAATCGGCGAAAGCAATTTTTGACAGTCTCGTCAGAGACTGAGCAAGGTGTTTAAAGACAGATTTGGTCACGGTGATATCATGGTAGAAAGAAACGAACTTGTTACGTGTCAACAGAAACGCTCTTTAGCTCTTTCAGCTTTATGCAGAGAACAGCGTCTGTCGAGATTACTTCTGTGTCAGCGCGAAACGCCGTGTGCTTGTCAGTATGATTTCATATTGCTCGTAGCGGCGCCTGGCTTTTGTCTGTCAAACGTTAGGTTGCGCTTCTTCATGCTGCATCGTCGGCATGAGTGGAGCATTTTAAACGTCTGTACTTACTGCGCCCCATAAGAAATCGTTTGTCCCCATTCAAAAGAGATTGTGCGATGTCCTGCAGCGTTCGCAAAGCAAACCTTTGACAGTTTGAAAAGAGGAATTTATTCTGCTTCCTGTGCGTGCAGTAGTTACAAAGTTGAACGTCTTTACACGATCTGCTGCAGTTTTCAGTGGGTGGGCTTTGTCAAATGGCTTGGAAAAACGCACTGTGTTTCTGCTCGGGAAACATCATGAGCAGTGTCCTGCATGTTTTCTGTGTATAGCTGTCTTTTAACGCATACAGAATTCATTCGAAATCATTGATTTCTCCAATTAACAAGGGTCTCTTTTTGAACCTGCCAGAAGCATTCTTTCAATGTAACAGATTTACTCCGGGGAAGGGCAGCATGACATTGAGAGTAGCTCAAGCTTTCAGCACCTTTATCTGACTGCATGTATGCAGACACTGCTCAGAATCCCCTGTAAGATTCTCCTTCAATTCCGTTTTGCAGTGCTTTAGCTCTTTCAAAAGGCTTCGCTTTGCTAGTCACAATCCAAGGCTCATGACAGCATTTGAAAACATTCGTAACTGCGTTGGCCGGGAATCGAACCTGCGTTAACTGCTTTGAAGGCAGCTATGCGCAACACTGGCTCGCTCCAGAATAAATCTCACGTCGAGGGCATATTTTTTTCCATTTTACCGTGAGTCGGGCTCAGCTGCACAGAGGAGAGAGCAGAGCAATGAGGTCACGGGGACAGGGGAGTCACACGCTGGCGGTTTGAATACGCGGAAGATCACTGAGGGATCCACAGTATATGGACTCTCCGTGCGCCATCAGTCCGCACTCCGGACTCTGAATCCTGCCATCCGAGTTAAGATCTCGGCGGAACCTGAGGCGCAGTTCCTTCTTAAAACGTAATCTGGTGAGCATTTCTAGAATCGTACTTGTATAGATGCAGCCTTTAATGTGTTGCTAGGTTAAAATTGATGACTTCTTGTATTTCAGTAGGCAACTGCCCTCTTGATTTCGGATTTAATTTCTTTATTACAGGGGCGCTTTTATGAAGACAGAGTCATGTTCAGGTACTTTGCTTGATGGAGGAAGCTCATTTCGGACTCTGTGATCTGCTCACCTGGAAAGGTCTGCTATACTACTACAAGAGAGAAGTAGAGTCTGGAAGAAGGGACAATTTTATGATGCTTTGGAAGATAATGTTTTTTTTTTCTTATACTGAAAATGAAAGGTAGTTGTTTCTATATGGACTCAGTCTTTGGAATTTGTATATATATATTTCAGTGATCCCTCAGCCATTCCTTCTGTATTGTAATTCAATTTCTCTTTTAAAATTCCTTCCCCACTTCTAGGACCTGCAGTTGCTGAACTCCACAATGGCTTCTATTGGAAAGTCTGTGACTGAGACCAAGTGTTCACTTTTTTATGAAACCATTATTTATTTAGGAGCAATGAGCAATTCTTATATAAATGCAATAAAATCATTATGCTCAAACTATGAGAGAGAAAATTAAGGATAATTTAAGAAATCAGTCTTAGCTTGTTTCTATACACAGATGGTATTATTTATTTTCAAAGGAAACCCGCGAGGATTCCCCTGGTGTGCAAGATGTGCCTGAATACTCTTGATCAGCTTCCTGCTCACTTGAAGAGGGCGTGTATGAAGCACGCCACGGCAGAAAAGATCAGGATGGCCTCTCAACAGGCGAGGGAGGACATGATGAATCACCTGAAGAACGGGGTCATCGTGGATTACCACAGAATAGAGATCGTGTCTGGTGAGGCAAACAGGATAGTGGTTGTAAGACTGCTAGAGTCCTTGGGCCTTTTTGTACATGGGAAGCCTGAAGACACATTGGCAAGGTGAGATATTTTTAATCTGTAAGGCTTCTGTAGTTTCTTTTTGAAATCATTGTTACAACATATTATGTAAAAGCATGTTGAAAAGAATCTACCTGCATTCCAGCGGCCCTGAGCAAGAGGCCGCAGTCCAGGTGGAAGAGATGCCAGAGGCTGCTCTAGAAACTGAAACAGAAGCAGATAAGGAAGGGGAAGATGTGAGCTCTGAAGAACTCTATCAGCAGTAAGACTTTTTATTTTTCAGATGTATCTATTTTTTACTAAAATTCTAATTTGTCTTATAGGTATAAAATGTTTAAACCGGTGTTTTATATCCTTACAGGCCCTGAGTAGTTAAAAAGTATCAGCAGGCCGGAAGAGAGTGGCCCAAGCTGGACTCTATAGAAAGCACTCCCTGGATGCTCCTCTCCTGATTGGATTCAAACAGTACCTTACCAAGGATCTGGGAGTGGCAAATTATTCTCAGGAGGTATTTATTTTTTAAAGGCATTTAAAATTAAGCAATGGTATCTTCATTGTAAATGTTTTTATTTCTTAGCTTAAAATTCACCCATGTGAAATGATGTCAGCCATAAACATCATGACTCTATATTTCCTACCTGAATCTATTCTACTTAAATTATTACATTATACACAATTTGAGTTCATTTTAAAAAGTAAAAGGTAATGAAAGGAATGCATTTTCATAAGAAAGATAATACCGATATGCATGTGATAATCTTCCTTATATCATGTAGTGCATCATTTGGACACTTTGTGGGCTTCAAATACAAAGAAAATCATGTTCTATGGTACAAGATAAATACCAAACTTAAGCTTTTATTTTAATTAGATTTCTTTATAAAGCATAAGCAATCATTTATTACATCGCTTCTTGAATTAAATCTTTTGACAAGAGGTAAGACTTCTGTTACATTTAAACCCATGTTTAGCTGTGTTTTTTAGATTTAACTGAACCAATTTCTGTGTGTGATAATGTCCTTGAATTCTGACAACATCACACTAAATTACATGATATAAAACAGCTAATGTTTCTAGAGATAAAGTTTCTGAGATGCTTCTAATTACTTTTTATTACCAGGGACAGTTTAATTCACCTTGTACAGTACTGTAAGACCAAGATGCTTTTTTTAAAAGTTATTTAACATTTTATAGAACTTTGTCTACTATGGCAACATGATGTGCTTGGTGAAACTTGGAAAAATACTGCTTGGCCACTTATCTTAAGATAAAGATAGGATAAAGGTTTATCTTTTGCACCTACCTGACCCCCAGGGAAGGCCAATGCTTTCTAAGTTGATGGTTCCCTACAGTAGACTGTACTTTAATTTCAAAGGTAATGTATATTGACCCAAATCAGTTTTGGAATCCAATCTACTGACGAGATGGAGCACATCCTTTTTTCAGGATTTTAGCATCATACGTTTGGTATATTTAGTCCCTAATGCTGAAAGAAATGATCATAGAACATTTGGACACTTTGTGGGCTTGAAATACAAAGCAAATCATGTTCTATGGTACAAGATAAATACAAAACGTAAGCTTTTATTTTAATTAGATTTGTTTATAAAGCATAAGCAATCATTTATTACATTAATATATGTGAAAATAACATTTTAGCATCATACGTTTAGTATATTTAGTCCCTAATGCTGAAAGAAATGATCATAGAACATGACATCTAACCTTACCTGCGGTGTTTTTAATCCCTATTGCTCAATGCACGGTGAAAGCATTGCATACATGTGTCTGACAATTAGGAATTGACCCTGAGACAGTCATTTGCCTGTTTCACAAATGATCGTATTTTACTAGAGATTCTGTTTGGGATTCAGATGTGCATTCGGACAGCAATCCCTTTCAAGAAATGATACGTTCTGGATGAGGTCAAAGGTGCTGGAACACTGTATCTAGGATGTGTTTGCAGAGACTGTGTGTCTCCTGCTTCAACGCAGTGATAAACAGATGTGCTCCTTTAATTTATTGGTACATGCCCAGGGCAGTAAGCAGTCTGAGGATTTATTTCCAGATGGCATAGAGCAGTGAAGCAGTGAAGTAGTGCAAAACACTGGATCATTATATTATTAGAATCTATTCTACTTAAATTATTACATTATACTCAATTTGAGTTCATTTTAAAAAGTAAAAGGTAATGAAAGGAATGCATTTTCATAAGAAAGATAATACCGATATGCATGTGATAATCTTCCTTATATCATGTAGTGCGTCATTTGGACACTTTGTGGGCTTGAAATACAAAGAAAATCATGTTCTATGGTACAAGATAAATACAAAACTTAAGCTTTTATTTTAATTAGATTTGTTTATAAAGCATAAGCAATCATTTATTACATTAATATATGTGAAAATAACATTTTAGCATCATATGTTTAGTATATTTAGTCCCTAATGCCAAAAGAAATGATCATTTGTTTAACATGCACAGGTCTGTCTCAAAGGATGCAGTACTCCTGAAGGGTCTCAAACCCTACATTTTGGATGCCTAGCTGTATCCCTCACATGTGGCACCTCAGAATGACTTCTAACCTTACCTGTGGTGTATTCAGTCCCTATTGCTCAATGCACGGTGTACATACTGCATACATGTGTCTTGAGAATGAGGAATGGGCCCCTGAGACAGTCATTTGCCTGTTTCACAAACAGGGACCTGGACCTAGACCTGGCCCGTACGGGGCTCAAACCCGCGACCTTGGCGTTATTAGCACCACACTCTAACCAACTGAGCTAACCGGCCTCACGACAGTGCTCCTCTCTGTGTTGCAAAAAATCAAACTCAGGGAATTTTGTCCTCCTTTGAATAGAAAGCTGTGTAATTCAGTGTACGGGCTTTCTCGTGCAGTTTCATGGTTCTTGTAACCCAAATCCTACACTGGCCTGAAGTGCCCCCCCATTTCACAGCATTTTTCAGCTGATTTAAAATGTACCTAAAGGAGAAGCATTATTGAAGACCATCAATTACCAAGAGCTTTTGTCAAAGGTTTTGGTGGTCATTTTGAATGACCACAGAGCGCTGTGACCTCGGTTTTACATCTCATCCAAAAGACAGCGCCCTTTTACAACACAGCATCTCCGTCACTATATTGGGGCATTGGGACCCGCACAGACCTCAGGGTGAGCGCCCCCCCGCCGGCACCATTAACACCGCTTCCAGCTGGAAGCTTTGTTTTTCCCTGTAGCTCATCCTCATCCAGGTACTGACCTGGCTCACACCTGCTTAGCTTCAGTGGGTTTTCAGTTGCGAGTTGCAAGGGGATGCAAGTGATGGAGCCGCTCGCTGCAAAAGCCACTGCATTGGCCGGGAATCGAACCCGAGCCTCCCGCGTGGCAGGTGAGAATTCTACCACTGAACCACCAATGCTCAGTGCCTGAGCCTTCAAAAAAGACGCTTTTTTGGTGCTCTGTGCAAAACGCGTCGACATCTGCTTCCAGCTGCAAAATGCCATTTGCGGACGCTGAAGAACTTATTTCCAAGGCAGCGGATACAAGCGATTGGGCGTTTTAAAACCACCAGGAACAGCAAAGAGGCGCGCTTCTTTGCTTGTGCCGAAACACACCGACTGAAGGCGGACAACGTAGTCGGCAGGATTGGAACCTGTGCGGGGAGACCCCAATGGATTTCTAGTCCATTGCCTTAACCACTCAGCCACGACTACAGCAAGCCCCACTGCCGCTGCGTTCTTGCTACAATCTTACCTGGATCGCGAGGCGCCGGCGGAAGGCAAAATACAAGCCTTGCAGACAGACACGCCTCAGAGGACTTAAGGGTGGCTTCATGTCGGAATGATAAAGTCTCCCCGTCTGGACATGAAAATGCCACTTTGTTACACACAAAAAAAGAATCAACAACAGAGAAATGCCCACAAGCATTTGAAAAGCCGCACCACGTCGCACTTGAAATAGCTCTTACATTAGTGGTAGACACAGGAATTGTCTTTGTTTTGCGCGCTTACGAACGCCATAGAAAACGAAACAAAACAAAAGCCCTCAGCTCCTGTACTTGATTATAACGCCGTTACGTGTCGAAGCAGGAATTTACGTCATCTTACCACTGCAACATGGGGAATAGAGGGAAATGAACACACGCTACGAATCGTCTCAATCACTCCCTAGAGTCGTAAGGCACATTGAAGGGTGCACCCCCATCATTAATCGTTGGGCCTCTGTAAAAGGAAAGCTGTTGAGCAGTCTTTGAAACAGCTCGGATGAAACACTTGATTGCTTCCATGTGCATCTGGAGCCCACTTCTTATTTTCACTTCACGCCGCCCAAAGCATTTCTAAAACAGGAGATTCGCGTTTGGGAATGCGCCCTGCCCTACAAATAAAACAGGTCTACGGGTCTGAAACCTGCTCCACGGAAAACAGTTCTGTTGCGCTTTTGATCAAAGGGAGATTCTCTGTTCTTACTTTTTGATGACATAACACCCAAAGGGGCTTCTTTGGAGCTGGATTCCAACCAGCATCCTAAAGTTTCTTGGCGGTATCCTTTACAGTCCTCTGTTCGGTCGACAAGGAACAGAAGGGGGCAGCTTTCCTCACACATACAGTGCAATGTACTGTAGTGTTCCCCTTCATTGAATTCGCAGTTCTGCATCAGACCTCTAACTCGTTTCCTTAGCTTGGATTTAAGCCACGAAGCAGGCTTCTACTGTATAAACGTCTAGAGGAATCACAAACTATTTGAGAGGCCATCATCCCAGGGGGAACTGACAAAGTCTATCCCTAAACACCTAGCGCAGTCTCTCGAGAGACTGTCAAAAATCGCTTTCTCCGTTTGTGCTGCAAGTAAGTGAAAACGCGGTCTCAACCCAGAGCCACTTGGCAGCAGCGGCACGTAAATACTGTTACTACCACTGCTCGATACCAACGTTAGCCTACTATACCATGTTCAGCCACCGCTAGAAAATGTAAGGCTCTAGTACTGGAGCAAACAAAAGGAGAGCCAACGTCAAACGTAGAGAGCAACGAGGATGGGATTCGAACCCATGCGTGCAGAGCACAATGGATTAGCAGTCCATCGCCTTAACCACTCGGCCACCTCGTCGATGAAACCGGGCTGTCCAGACATGGGTTGGCGCGCTCCAGATGATCTTTTTCTTTTTTTTCCCTCGTACTCAAGGGTCCTTTTCCTGTTCCACATGCGATTTCAACATTTTCCTTGGGAGATGTCAAGCCAGCAAGCCACTGCTGTGGTTCAGTGGCCATTGTGGAGTTCAGTGGCCCTGTTGTACACAGAAAGCACATTGAGCTCCTTGGACATGAAAAGTTCCAGATAAAAGCCATTTGTCATCCTTTCTCTTGGTGTCGATGTTGCTATTGTATGTAAAGGTGGCAACTTGCTCAGCGAGCAGGCGGAGCACACACCGAATGCAGATGTGTCTGAGTGGTGTGTCCAAGTGGCTGCAAAAGGACAACACTACCGGGGCGCCGTTGCTTAGTTGGTTAAAGCGCTTGTCTCTTAAACAGGAGATCCTGAGTCCGAATCCCAGTGGTGCCTTCTTTGTTCTGTCTTCTCGAACAGAACTGGTCCTTACAGACAACCGCCTACGGCTAGACTTAATTAAATGCAAGTATTCATTTCCTGTCTTTAACGCGACTTGTTTTTCTTAAAATGGATGGAACTTGCAAAACATGAAATACAAACATTGCTAATCAGCGCTAGCGGCTGGCAAAAAAAAAGAAGTCAGCAATGTTTTTTTTCTTTAACCTTAACCCTGCTAATGGAGAAGAGTTAAACGACCGAGTCTATGCAGCTTAAACGGTGCTCATGTCGGGTTCTTAGCTGAAAGGGTGGTAAATCACGCTCACCCCAGTCCTTAATCTTTTAAAAGGATACAATATTGAACCTAGTCGCCACATCACATACATCCTGTTCAACGATAAAAAAGTGACATCTATCCTCGATCCAGAGTAAATCCCACGATGAGGGCATATTTTTTTCCACTTTACCATGAGTCGGGCTCAGCTGCACAGAGGCGAGAGCAGAGCAATGAGGTCACAGGGACAGGGGAGTCACACGCTGGCGGTTTGAACACGCGGAAGATCACTGAGGGATCCACAGTATATGGACCCTCCATGCGCCATCAGTCCACACTCCGGACTCTGAATCCTGCCATCCGAGTTAAGATCTCGGCGGAACCTGAGGTACAGTTCCTTCTTAAAACGTAATCTGGTGAGCATTTCTAGAATCGTACTTGTATAGATGCAGCCTTTAATGTGTTGCTGGGTTAAAATTGATGACTTCTTGAACTTCAGTAGGCAACTGCCCTCTTGATTTCGGATTTAATTTCTTTATTACAGGGGCGCTTTTATGAAGACAGAGTCATGTTCAGGTACTTTGCTTGATGGAGGAAGCATATTTCGGACTCTGTGATCTGCTCACCTGGAAAGGTCTGCTGTACTACTACAAGAGAGAAGTAGAGTCTGGAAGAAATGAATCAGAATATCAGTGCAAAAGACAAACTCTTGGTTTGGTTTAAAGAGATATGGTTTTAAAACAGACAAAATGTAGAAAACAGGTGTTTCTCACTTTTGGAAAAGAATGGACCGGGGGTAATATTTTACTAGGTGCAGTGCTCATCTCACTGGGTTACAGTCCTGCAATGTCACACCAGGGCCAGTGGCGCAATGGATAACGCGTCTGACTACGGATCAGGAGATTGCAGGTTCGACTCCTGCCTGGCTCGGGTCGTTTTTAAACACATCGGGCTACTCCCTAAGTAGTCTGTGCTACTTACTGCATTGTAATCGTACCCAGTAAGATATTTCCTTCATGTAAATGAACTGCACCTGACAGCTTTAGAAAAACACCTGGGCTCAGTACGGTGCTGAGAGCTTAGCGTTGCTGTTCTAATTAGCACGCACTGCATCGGCTATGAGCCCGAACTTTTCAATTATTCCGATCAGTAAGTCAACACGTAGTCCACATGAACGGTAGAAATATTCTCTTGTCTGTCTCTTGTTTGTATAGAACTGAATGTCCCTGACAATGTACTGTTAGTTTTAATTGAAGAACGGCATTTGTGTTCAAATATACCAGACAAGTTTATGTAACTGCTCATGCGACACTCAGTTGTAATTAGTCAAGAAAAAAAAGTCGAACAACAGCTGCGGGTTTGATTCTGAACGTATGAGATTGCAGCGCCTTTTACTTCCATTGACAAATGATAGAGATTCGAAGAGAGATCCTTCAGACCAGCAAGCAAACCCACGGCTTTTTCGGTTTTCTATCTAGGCAACGTTGGTGTCTGCAATAGCATACATGAAAGCGTGATGCAATTTCTGTGGCTACATTTGTTGCACGTCATGCACAGTAAGAGTGTTTCTAACACCAAATAAAAAGTCAACAATTAGCGATCACGCCTTCTCCTCAGTTAACCCACGGAAACCCTTGCTGTTAACAGTTCTTTACTGCGTGCTTTACCAGCACCTACATATCGTGTCGGTTCTTTCAGCTTTATTCATTAGGTTTTCAAAGGCATAAGTAGAGCACCAGAGGTGCGAACGCAAAATGTGTGGTTATCTGAAGAATTGCTTCCCATGGCGGCGGGTCCAAGTGATTTCGCGTTGTTATAGTACCAGGAAAGGAGAAGCGGCACTTCACTTCTGCCGCGCAGGCACAAGGCGACGTGCGGCAGACGCCGGAGTCGGCAGGTTTCGAACCTGCGCGGGGAAGCCCCAACGCATTTCGAGCCCATCGCCTTAACCACTCGACCACGACAAAAGCGAGCCCACCACCGCCGCATTCCTCCTATAATCTAACACGGACTGCGAGGTGGCTGCGGAAACCTTTTTAAAGTTGCTCTCCGTTAAAAAAAATACCTTTCACAAGATTTGTGCCGGCAGACAGACACGCCTCAGAGGGTTTAAGGCTGGCTTCACGTTCAAATGATAAAGTCCCCCAGTCCGGATGTCAAAATGCAACTTTGGCAGACAGAAAAAACATCAACAAACCAAAAATGTGGACAAGGATTTTACAAGCTGCACCACACTGCACTTTCAAAAGCATTTACATTCGTGTTAGACGCAGGAATTGCCTTTGATTTGCGCGCTTACGAACACCATGGAAAACGAAACAAAACTAAAGCCCTCAGCTCCTGCACTTGATTATAATCCCGTTACGTGTCGAAGCAGGAATTTACGTCATCTTACCACTGCAACACGGGGAATAGAGATGTAACGCAACGGGGGCTCAGGCGGGCGCCCTTGCCGCATCTGGTCGGCCCCATCCCGACTGGAGGCTCAAACCCGGGACTTCCGCGTCTCTCTGCAGCGACCTAGCCCCGTGAGCTAAAGAGAGATCTCTCCACAGCCCAGTAGCTGTGGTCCTGCTATCACAGGGAAGGGCGGTGACGTCACCCGCTCTTGTACGCCGGCTCTTACACAGTGCCTGTCGGCCGTAAGCGTTACAGAGGGAAATGAGCACAAGCTACGAATTGTCTCTAATCAGTCCCTACAGTTGTAAGACGCCTGGAAGCGTGCACCCCCATCATTAATCTTTGCGCATCTGTGCAAGGTAAACTCTGGAGCAGTCTCTGAAACGGCTCAAAGGAAACACGTGATTGATTCCATATGCATCTGGGGTTCATTTCTTATTTACATTTAATTCAAGGGAAAGGCTTGGGTCAGTTTCAGACGGCCTCCAACAGCGAGATTCAAGCGCCCCACCTTCAGCCCAATCTGCGCCGCCAGAACGACAACGGCTCCTCTGGTCTTTGGGGTGCGGTTGTGACCCCGTAACCTAAAGTGTTGGTGGCAGACAAATGGAGACTAACAGGTGATGTCCTAGGACATGACTACATTGTGACACTCGGTGGGGATGGTGACCATTGCTTGGAAAAGAGTGCGAGGCCCCTTTAGAAAAACATTTTGTTAACAGGCATTCTGCCTCAGCCTAAACACCTATAGCTTGCAAAGCGCATGCTATTAGACAGGCACCTCTGCAAGACCTTAAGAGTCTCTTAAACTAGTGATAGTAAGGTGTTCCCAATGGGCGATGTTTGGCTTTCAAATCATCTCTCTGTGGAAGCGCCGAGATGCAGCTGTTTAAGGCTTAGAAGCAGCTGACTGTTTCACTACCTAGCTGATTACTGTCAGTCAGGGAGCTCAGAGGTGAAAAGCCTGTCTGAGAGACAATTCGCCGTCGATGAGTTCAATATGTTCCGTACCAGCTCGGCGCAACTGAGATCATCTTGGTAGCCGTGTAGCTCAGATGAGTGAGAGCGTGTGTGTGTGTACCACCGTGATTGGATGCCGGTCCTTCTCAGGTCACAGTAAACCTTCTGCTGCCTAACTTCCCTAATTTTGGGGATCCCTTTGAAAAAGCAAAGGAAAAAAAAATGGCTCTTCATCAGCATGATCGACCTCACCCAGTGTGGCGCAGTGGCCTAATGGCTAAGACACTGGCCTCCTAAGCCAGAGATTGTGGGTTTGAGTACCATCTGGGGTGCTCCTGTCCCATTTTGAGCGTACAAATGTCCTTTTGATTTGCAAAGCTACAACCCCACCTTACTCAGTGAGCGTCTCTTCTTTTCTCTCACATACAGTTGGGAGAAAAACTTTTGTAAACAGCCCTTCGGAATGATGTGGATTTCTGCATGAATGGCTCCTAACATGTGATCTTATCTTTATCTAAGTCATAATAATTAATAAAGAGAGTCTGATTTAACAAACAACACACGCCCAACATTTGACATTGCTGTTTCTTTATTGACCAAATGGTTTAAACAATCAAGGTCATTGATGGAAAAAGTACGTGAACCCTTATATTAAGGAGCTAGTGGAACCTCCTTTATGACAAAAACCTCAATCCCCACTTTCTGTAGCGGCTGGTCAGACCTGAGCAGCGGTTAGGAGGTATTTTGGCCTATTCCTCTATGCAAAACTGTTTCAGTTCATGTATATTTTTGGGATGTCTTGCGCTGAACGGCCTGCTTCAGATCACGCCACAGCACTTCAATGGGATTGGGGTCAGGACTCTTACTTGGCCATCCCAAAATACGGAATTTCTTCTGTTTCAGCCACTCTGTTGTTGATGTACTCCTTTGTTTTTGTCATGCTGCATGACCCAGCCTCTTTCGAGTTTTAGATCACAGGCAGACACCCTGACATTCTGCTGTAGAATTTCCTGATACATCTTGGAATTCATCGGTCCCTCGATGATTGCAAGCCGTACAGCCTCCGCCATGTTTCCCAGGTGGGATGAGGTTTTGGAGTTGGTATGCAGTGTTTTGTTATCTCCAAACATAACGCTGTGCACATTTACCAACAAGTTCAACTTTTGTCATGTCTGTCCACAGAACATTGTTCCAGGAGTTGCTGTGGAACATCCATGTGGTCTTTAGCAAACTTGAGAGGGGCAGTGGTGGTTTTTTTTGGGGGGAGAGCAGTGGTTTCCTCCGTGGTGACCTCGCATGATCACCGCTCCTGTTCAGATTTCTTCTTATGGTGGACTCATGGACACAGACGTAAGACAAAGTCAACCACCTGTTCGCTAGATCCCATCCCCACTCAGCTAGTCAAAGATTCCCTCGAAGGACTGGCAGGACCTATAATTAGTATGATGAATGCATCGCTTGCGTCAGGCGTTGTACCTGATCAATTTAAGGTAGCGGTTGTCAGACCGCTCCTTAAGAAGTCAAATTTGGATCCACAAGTTCTTAACAACTACAGGCCTGTCTCAAAGGTCCCATTTCAATCTAAAAGTTTTGAGAGAATAGTTGTTGCCCAATGTCAATCGTATCTGGATTCAAATAATATACTTGAGAAATTTCAGTCTGCTTTCTGAAACTGCATTAACGAGAGTCGTAAATGATATTCTCTTAGCTACTGATGTGGGGAATGCAACAGTGCTTGTGCTTCTAGATCTTAGAGCTGCCTTTGACACGGTTGACCTCTCTGTTTTGTTACACAGGCTTGAGTTTGAGGTTGGCTTATCTGGAACCGTCCTTCAGTGGTTTACTTCACATTTTACTCATCGTTTTCATTATGTTCAAATATCTAATAATTGTACTGCTTCATCAACGTCACCAGTTCAATTTGGGGTACCAGACAGATCAGTGCCGGGGCCAATATTGCTCTCTCTCTCTACATGCTGCTGCTAGGTAGGATAATACGAAAAAATAATATGAACTTTCATTCATATGCTGATGACACTCAAATAAACATTTTGTTCACACCAAACGACAACTTTTCTATTATCACTTTAGTTAAATGCATTAATGAAGGAAAGACTTGGATGTGTGAAAACTTTTTGTTACTCAACTCTGAGAAAACTGAGGATCTGTTGATCGGAGGCAACAATACTGATAGGACTACTATAACTTCAGCACTTAACTCAGAGGATTTAAACATTTGCCTCAAAGAGACAGCACGTAACCTAAGTGGCATATTAGACACAAGGCTCTTAACAACTTGCATTGTTAAGTGCCTTGAGACAACCTTGTTGTGAAAGGTGCTATATAGAAATACATTGATTTGAACTGAATTGACAATGTAAAATGTTGTGTGTGTTGTTTGTTAAACAAGACTGTCTTTATTTATTATTATGCGTCAGATGAAGATCAGATCACATTTTAAGAGCCAATCATGTAGAAATCCAGATCATTCGCGTTTTAAAAGTTGCGGGAAAAGCGAAACAGGTGCTTTTCCTTTGTTGCGCAGACACACAATGACACCGTAGGCGGCAGGACTCGAAGCTTCACAGGGAGACCTTGATGGCTTTCTAGTCCATCGCCCTAACCACTCGGCCGCCGCCGCCGCCACTGCCTTTTTGATGCAGTCTAACATAGAGTGCCGGGCAGCGGCGGAAACCTTTTTCAAAGTCGCTTTCCGTTTAACAACAACAAAAAAAACTTTCACAAAATGCATGCTAGCAGACAAATGCGCCTCAGAGGACTTAAGGCTGGCTTCAAGTTGGAATGATAAAGTCTCCCCGTCCGGTCAGGAAAAGGGAACTTTGTTAGACAGAAAGAAGGAAGTAACAATAACGGAGAATTGTGTGCAAGGATTTTAGAAGCTGCGCAGCCCTGCAGTTTCAATAGCACTTTTATTCGTGTTAGATGCTGGAATTGCCTTTTTTTGACGCTCTTACGAATGCGATGTCAACGAAAACAGAACAAAGCACAAAAAACCCTCAAGTCCTGCAGTTGGATAGAATGCCGTTACGCGTCCAAGCCGTATTTGACTTCATCCTACCATTGCAACACGGGGCGTATATGGAAACGAACACACGCTACGAATTGTCTCTAATCAGTCCCTACAGTTGTAAGGCACCTGGAAGCGTGCACCCCCATCATTAATCTTTGCGCATCTGTGCAAGGTAAACTCTGGAGCAGTCTTTGAAACGGCTCAAAGGAAACACTTGATTGATTCCATGTGCATCTGGGGTTCATTTATTTATTTACATTTAATTCAAGGGAAAGGCTTGGGTCAGTTTCAGACGGCCTCCAACAGCGAGATTCAAGCGCCCCACCTTCAGCCCAATCTGCGCCGCCAGAACGCCAACGGCTCCTCTGGTCTTTGGGGTGCGGTTGTGACCCCTTAACCTAAAGTGTTGGTGGCAGACAAATGGAGACTAACAGGTGATGTCCTAGGACATGACTACATTGTGACACTCGGTGGGGATGGTGACCATTGCTTGGAAAAGAGTGCGAGGCCCCTTTAGAAAAACATTTTGTTAACAGGCATTCTGCCTCAGCCTAAACACCTATAGCTTGCAAAGCGCATGCTATTAGACAGGCACCTCTGCAAGACCTTAAGAGTCTCTTAAACTAGTGATAGTAAGGTGTTCCCAATGGGCGATGTTTGGCTTTCAAATCATCTCTCTGTGGAAGCGCCGAGATGCAGCTGTTTAAGGCTTAGAAGCAGCTGACTGTTTCACTACCTAGCTGATTACTGTCAGTCAGGGAGCTCAGAGGTGAAAAGCCTGTCTGAGAGACAATTCGCCGTCGATGAGTTCAATATGTTCCGTACCAGCTCGGCGCACCTGAGATCATCTTGGTAGCCGTGTAGCTCAGATGAGTGAGAGCGAGTGTGTGTGTACCACCGTGATTGGATGCCGGTCCTTCTCAGGTCACAGTAAACCTTCTGCTGCCTAACTTTCCTAATTTTGGGGATCCCTTTGAAAAAGCAAAGGAAAAAAAAAACTGGCTCTTCATCAGCGTGATCGACCCAACCCAGTGTGCCCCAGTGGCCTAATGGATAAGGCACTGGCCTCCTAAGCCAGGGATTGTGGGTTCGAGTCCCATCTGGGGTGCTACTGTCCCTTTTTGAGCGTACAAATGTCCTTTTGATTTGCAAAGCTGCAACCCCACCTTACTCAGTGAGCGTCTCTGCTTTTCTCTCACATACAGTTGGGAGATGTCTTGCACTGAACGGCCTGCTTCAGATCACGCCACAGCACTTCAATGGGATTGGGGTCAGGACTCTTACTCGGCCATCCCAAAATACGGAATTTCTATTGTTTCAGCCACTCTGTTGTTGATGTACTCCTTTGTTTTTGTCATGCTGCATGACCCAGCGTCTTTCGAGTTTTAGATCACAGGCAGACACCCTGACATTCTGCTGTAGAATTTCCTGATACATCTTGGAATTCATCGGTCCCTCGATGATTGCAAGCCGTACAGCCTCCGCTATGCTTCCCAGGTGGGATGAGGTTTTGGAGTTGGTATGCAGTGTTTTGTTATCTCCAAACATAACGTTGTGCACATTTACCAACATGTTCAACTTTTGTCACTGTCCACAGAACATTGTTCCAGGAGTTGCTTTGGAACATCCATGTGGTCTTTAGCAAACTTGAGAGGGGCAGTGGTGGTTTTTTTGGGGGGGAGAGCAGTGGTTTCCTCCGTGGTGACCTCGCATGATCACCGCTCCTGTTCAGATTTCTTCTTATGGTGGACTCATAAACACAGACGTAAGACAAAGTCAACCACCTGTTCGCTAGATCCCATCCCCACTCAGCTAGTCAAAGATTCCCTCGAAGGACTGGCAGGACCTATAATTAGTATGATGAATGCATCGCTTGCGTCAGGCGTTGTACCTGATCAATTTAAGGTAGCGGTTGTTAGACCGCTCTTAAGAAGTCAAATTTGGATCAACAAGTTCTTAACAACTACAGGCCTGTCTCAAAGGTCCCATTTCAATCTAAAAGTCTTGGGAGAATAGTTGTTGCCCAACGTCAATCATATCTGGATTCAAATAATATACTTGAGAAATTTTAGTCTGGTTTCTGAAACTGCATTAACAAGAGTCGTAAATGATATTCTCTTAGCTACTGATGCAGGGAATGCAACAGTGCTTGTGCTTTGCTTCTAGATCTTAGAGCTGCCTTTGACACGGTTGACCTCTCTGTTTTGTTACACAGGTTTGAGTTTGAGGTTGGCTTATCTGGAACTGTCCTTCAGTGGTTTACTTCACATTTTACTCATCGTTTTCATTATGTTCAAATATCTAATAATTGTACTGCTTCATCAATGTCACCAGTTCAATTTGGGGTACCAGAAGATCAGTGCTGGGACCAATATTGCTCTCTCTCTCTACATGCTGCTGCTGGGTAGGATAATATGAAAAAATAATATGAACTTTCATTCATATGCTGATGACACTCAAATAAACATTTTGTTTACACCAAACGACAACTCTTCTATTATCAGTTTAGTTAAATGCATTAAGGAAGGAAATACTTGGATGTGTGAAAACTTTTTGTTACTCAACTCTGAGAAAAATGAGGATCTGTTGATCGGAGGCAACAATACTGATAGGACTACTATAACTTCAGCACTTAACTCAGAGGATTTAAACATCTGCCTCAAAGAGACAGCACGTAACCTTGTTGTGAAAGGCGCTATATAGAAATACATTGATTTGAATTGAATTGACAATGTAAAATGTTGTGTGTGTTGTTTGTTAAACAAGACTGTCTTTATTTATCAAAAAATAAAAGGAATTTGCTAGGAATGCAAACGTTAGGTTGCGCTTCTTCATGCTGCATCGTCGGCATGAGTGGAGCTTTTTAAACGTCTGTACTTACTGTGCCCCATAAGAAATCGTTTGTCCCCATTCAAAAGAGATTGTGCGATGTCCTGCAGTGTTCGCAAAGCAAACCTTTGACAGTTTGAAAAGAGGAATTTATTCTGCTTCCTGTGCGTGCAGTAGTTACAAAGTTGAACGTCTTTACACGATCTGCTGCAGTTTTCAGTGGGCGGGCTTTGTCAGAGGGCTTGGAAAAACGCACTGTGTTTCGGCTCGGGAAACATCATGAGAAGTGTCCTGCATGTTTTCTGTGTATAGCTGTCTTTTAACGCATACAGAATTCATTCGAAATCATTGATTTCTCCAATTAACAAGGTTCCCTTAAAGGATGAGTCAAAGTAACGTCTAATCGGATTAGTTTCCTTAGAGCTGGTTCAGAGTTTGCTCAAGAGTTTACCTTTCACAGATGCGCAAAGAAAAATGTTGGGGGTGCACGCTTCAAGGTGCCTTACAGCTGTAGGGAGTGATTCGAGACGATTTGTGGCGTGTGCTCGTTCCCATATACCGTACGCCCCGGGGTGCAGTGCTAAGATGAAGTACAATACCGCTTGGGCACGTAACGGCGTTACACGCAAGTGCGGGACGTGAGGCTTTTCGTTTGTTCATTTTGTTTTGCTCTGCTTTGCTTTGTTTCGTGGTCAAGAGGCGTAAGGTAAGTCGTAATCCAGGGAGAACACTGGTGGCAAACAGTCCGAGGTGAGAGGCGAGGTCCAAAGTCGAAAAGGCAGAAGGGGAGTCCAATATCCAGAATAAACGAGGTAATGGAAAAAACGCCAGGTAGAGCTCTCAAGGAGTAGACTCAATACCAGCGGGAAGCAAGTAAAGATGGTAAAAATAGCACTGCGTACCCCACGGTGGAGTGTGTGCAGGTGGGTTAACTCGTGCGGCGGCGTTTGTTAATAATCACCCTCTGCTGGTGCTGTTTAGATTGCTTAAGAGTTGGTCTTAACTGCCTGGCGGTCATGACAAGCTCCTCTTTAAGCTGTGGTTTAGTTTTGCATTCATGTGTTTCTAGAGCAGTTATTTATGGGGGTGGGTGGGTCCTTCACAGAGGCTCAGGACAAATCCCCTGCATGAAAGTCTACTGTGTGCGTTCAAACAGTCACAGGTCAAGAGCCAGGCAGGAGGACAATGGACAGATGAGCCAACGAACTAAAAATAAAAGAACAGATATGAAAAAGCCACCATCTTTTTCTTTTTGACATTTTCCGACTTTCATGCAAGCCAGGACAAAGTTGCTCGTAGCTACTTGTGGATTCAAATACTCTATCGAGTGCTTTGATGAGTTTTTGCAATTTGATTGTCGTCCTGTCAGCCTGTTTCTGTTTTTTTTTTTTCAATCTAGGGATGGAAAGTATGAGGGAAATGATGGAGCAATCAATAACCGCTCCGGAAAAATGGCAGAAAGAAATGATCCGTCACTAAGGACATTTGTGAAGCAGAGGAGTGACATCACCACAAAGGCGACTTATTCTGCTGATCGTTTTGGTGAATAATGATTGAGGCGTGTTAAGAGAAAGGTAGCTGCGTCAGCATGCTTAGGCTGCAAAGGATAAAGCAAAGGTTTACTCCATGCTGAAAAGAGAAGAAAAGAAGCACAACGTTTCGACTGTGGAGCCTTCTGCACCATCTTCTTTAGCGATGGTGATGATGTTTACATTGGAAAAACTGAGACACGCATACTGGAGGGGCTTGAACCACCAACTTTTCAGCACCACAGAGTCTGACAGTCTTTTGTGCACCCTACATTTGCAGGTTTATGGTCAAAGAAAACAATCACTTGCGCTTCTTGCAGCCGGCAATCTTTTTCCACTGACAACCAAGAAATGGATTTCATCTTTCACAAGCTGTATGGATTTCTTCAAAAACAAGTTATTCCAGAAAGGAAATGAATTCTTGCATTAAACTGAACCAAGCTGTACATGTTTGTCTGAAATGAGACATTCGGCACAACAAGACACGGAGAGAGGCACCGCTGGTATTCAGACCCAGGATCGCCTGCTTACTAGGCGGGCACTTTAAGCCACTAGGGAACAGCGCCAGCGGAGCACCGCGCTTTTACAGACACTTGGACACATCTGCGTTCGGTGTGCACTTAACCTGCTCTCTGAGCCCGTTGCCTCCGTCCCATTTAATAGCAGAACTGACGCCAAGAGAAATGATGAGAAATGGCATTTATCGGGCACTTTTCATGTCCAAGGAGCTCAATGCCCTTGACACCTCCCCAAGGCGACAGAGCTGTGCATTCTTTGGCGACACCATTTTTTCTTTTGTTTAATTTCTATACTTATTGATAGAATAAAAACGATATGTCATGTACTGTAAGGGAAATGTCTCTTTTCATGGGGAAAGCTAGCACCAGCAAATGTTGTGTTTAGAAGAAGTGATTTAACATGACACGTGACCTAATTTACCGGAGCAAAAGCTCACCCAGCAAGCCCTGCTTTACTTCTACAGGAGAGAAGTACTGTAGAGTCTGCAAGATGTTCAGCTGGGTAGCTACGTCAGCATGCCTCGGCTGCAAAGGAACAAGTAATAGGTTTATTGCATGCTGAAAAGAGAAGAACGGAAACACAGCGTTTCGACTGTGAGGTCTTCTCACACCTGAAGAAGCCTCACACCTGTAAAAGGCTCCATGGTTTTCTTTCTTCTCTTTTCAACATGGAATACACCTATTGTCTGCAAGATGTGACAATTTCATGGTGTTTTGGAAGAAAACCTTTTTTCTTTGAATTCAAAATCAATCGGAATTTCAGCACGACACATCAACACTTTTTCTGTTTTAAGGAGATGATATTTTAAACCTGATAAAAATAGTAGGAAACACAAGTTTCTTGCTGTGAAAATTTAGATGGGGAAGTGTACTACTAGTAGCAGTGTAGAGCTCTCTGTGGTGGAGTGCAAGCGCATGTTCTATGGGCCAGTGGCGTAATGGATAGCGCGTCTGATTTCGGATCAGAAGATTGTAGGTTTGAGTCCTGCCTGGCTCGTGAGGCTTTTAAACCTCTCAGGTTCCTCGGTAACAGGTTGCCGTCATGTATATGAACTATAGAAAAGCATTTGCCACAACCCGTAAATTAGCACGCAAGTGCGGGCTGGTGAACACAGAACTGTATGGAGATCATCTCCAGCTCCGAGCTCAATTGCAATGAAAAAACATGCCGAACAGAACTGGAGAGCAGCTGAATTTGTGCTCAGTAGGGTGGGGAGGACTCAGCATTGCTATTGTTCTAATTGGCATGAACTGCAGGGGATCTGAATCAGAACATGTCAGTCAGTTTGATCATTGCGTCAATATGTAGGCCACGTTAATACAGAATTATTACTTTGTCTGTCTCGTCTTTGTATATAGCTGAATGTCCCTGACAATTTCATGTTAGTTTTTAAGAACGACATTGGTGCTAATATATACATATATAGCATATAAGGAACACGTAAAAGTTTAGTCCATGCTGAAAAGATAAGAAAACCGCCACAACGTTTCATCTTGGAATAAATCTTTACTTGTTGTTTTGCAGCCTACCCATTCTGACCTAACTCCTCCCTTGAAATTCCCTAACAGATAAGGGTACGTAACGGCTCATGCGATGCTCAGTTGCAATTTGTCCCAAAACAAACAAGAACAGCAGCTGAGGGTTTGAGTTTGAACATGCACTGTATTAAAGCAGCTTTTATTTCCATTGATAAATGCTAGATATTCCTACAGAGATTCTCCAGGTGAGTAAGCGATTCCTGTTTCTGTTTCTATTTCTGTTTCATATATACAGTATATATATGTTACATGTGTCTCTGCAATAGTATAAATGTGTTATACACTATCAGGGGCTGCTTTTTTGTGCACCTCATCTACAACAAGGGTTTTTTTTTTCATTTATGTTTGTGGACCTTCACCATTTGAGGAAGTGAGTTAGATAAGAAAGTTACAGGTATGGTGAGCAATGACTGACAAAGGCACGTACTGCGTATTCCTTACAGAAGTGTAAGCAATTTGTTCTAAAAAACACCGGCTAAAGTCCAACATCGTTAGCAATCTTATTACTTAAACAGAATTAACATCAATAAACTGTAAGGTGCTGGTACATGCGAGTAGATTTGATCTTCTATTAAACAAAAATGCAATTACAGCTCTAAAAAGGTCAACCTAGACTTCTGTAACAGATCTGTTCAGGTCATCGCTGTTTCTCTGACCTTGTGAGTCTTTGGAATTTTAAAAGTGTATTTTGCTTGCCTTTCATGTGGTCTGTGTACAAGTCACTGTGGCGTATGCGGTCCTACACAGCCTTGCTATAGACGTGACGAGCCTCCGCTGTTGCAATGGAGAACAGGTTCAGTACGGAGCTGCCGAGAAAATTCAGCTGGAAAGCTCGTTGCAGAAAAGCATCGTTCTCTGTGTCCAGCGGCAAAGCGTCCATCGTGGGTGCTGAAGAATCGATTTCACAGGCTGTGGGTCCAGGCGATTTAGAGTGTTAAAGGTCCCAGCGAAAACAAAACAGCGCTGGTCCTTTTACACGCACGCACGCAACCAAATGCAAAGGACGCCGTAGTTGGCAGGATTTGAACCTGCGCGGGGAGACCCCAACGGATTTCAAGTCCGTCACCTTAACCACTCGGCCACGACTACAGCAAGCGCCGCGGCCGCTGCCTTCTTGCTACAATCGAACAGGGAGTGCGAGGCGGCGGCGGCAGCGGAGGCAACTTTTTTCAAGTTCGCTCTCCGTTTAAGAAACCTTTTACGCCATACGTGCAAGCACACACACACACACCTCAGAGGACTTAAGGGTGGCTTCAAGTTGGAATGATAAAGTCTCCCCGTTCGGACATGAAAACAGAACGTTCTTAGACAGAAAGCAATCAACAACGGAGACATGTGGACGACGATTTTAGTCACTGCACTTTGAATAGCATTTTTACTCCAGTTACAGGAGATGCACCAATGGCCCTTGACCTACGCTCTTACCAATGCCTTGAACATTCAAACAAAACAGCCCTCAAGTCCTGCGGTTTAATATAACGCTGTTACGTGTCGAGGCAGTATTTGACTCTGTCCTACCGTTGAGACACGGGGCGTATATGGAAATGAACACATGCTACGGAACGTCTCTAATCGGTCCCTACAGTTGGAAGGCTCCTTGAAGCGTGCACCCCCATCATTCATCTTTGCGCATCTGTGAAAGGTAGACTCTTGAGCAATGTTTGAGCCAGCTCTAAGGCAACTAGTGCTATTGGACAGACACCTCTGGAAGATCCTAAGAGTCTCTTAACACCACTTCCAGCAGCAAGCTTAATTGTTCGCTGGAGGTCTCCCACCCAGGTACTGACCAGGCAAAGAATCACCAGTACATTGAATGAGGAAGTTAATCCTGAAATCCAATTACATATCTCAAGGTAAGACAAATCCATAAGAACATGTCTTAGTATTACTTCGTTTACATTAGTATGGCACTGAGTTGGAGCTCCTCTTTAAGCTGTGGTTTAGTTTTTCATTCATGTGTTTCTAGAGCAGTTATTTATGGGGGTGGGTGGGTCTTTCACAGAGGCTCAGGACAAATCCCCCGCCTGAAAGTCTAATGTGTGCGTTCAGACAGTCACAGGTCAAGAGCCAGGCAGGAGGACAATGGACAGAAGAGCCAACGAACTAAAAATGAAAGAACAAATATGAAAAAGCCACCATCTTTTTCTTTTTGACATTTTCCGACTTTCATGTAAGCCAGGACAAGGTTGCTCGTAGCTACTTGTGGATTCAAATACTCTATTGAGTGCTTTGATGAGTTTTTGCAATTTGATTGTCGTCCTGTCAGCCTGTTTCTGTTTTTTTTTTCAATCTAGGGATGGAAAGTATGAGGGAAATGATGGAGCAATCAATAACCGCTCCGGAAAAATGGCAGAAAGAAATGGTCCGTCACTAAGGACATTTGTGAAGCAGAGGAGTGACATCACCACAAAGGCGACACATTCTGCTGATGGTTTTGGTGAATAATGATTGAGGCGCGTTAAGAGAAAGGTAGCTGTGTCAGCATGCGTAGGCTGCAAAGGATCAAGCAAAGGTTTACTCCATGCTGAAAAGAGAAGAAAAGAAGCACAACGTTTCGACTGTGGAGCCTTCTGCGCCATCTTCTTTAGCGGTGATGATGTTTACATTGGAAAAACTGAGACATGCGTCCCTGGGTGGGCTTGAACCACCAACCTTTCGGTTAACAGCCGAACGCGCTAGCCAATTGCGCCACAGAGACTGACAGCCGCTTGCGCTCCCTACATTTGCAGGTTTATGGTCAAAGAAAACAATAACTTGCGCTTCTTGCAGCCGGCAATCTTTTTCCACTGACAACCAAGAAATGGATTTCATCTTTCACAAGCTGTATGGATTTCTTCAAAAACAAGTTATTCCAGAAATGAAATGAATTCTTGCATTAAACTGAACCAAGCTGTACATGTTTGTCTGAAAAGAGACATTCGGCACAACAAGACACGGAGAGAGGCACCGCTGGTATTCAGACCCAGGAATGCCTGCTTACTAGGCAGGCACTTTAAGCCACTAGGGAACAGCGCCAGCGGAGCACCGCGCTTTTACAGACACTTGGACACATCTGCGTTCGGTGTGCACTTAACCTGCTCTCTGAGCCCGTTGCCTCCGTCCCATTTAACAGCAGAACTGACGCCAAGAGAAATGATGAGAAATGGCATTTATCGGGCACTTTTCATGTCCAACTGCTGCAGTTTTCAGTGGGCGGGCTTTGTCAGATGGCTTGGAAAAACGCACTGTTTTTCGGCTCGGGAAACATCATGAGCAGTGTCCTGCATGTTTTCTGTGTATAGCTGTCTTTTAACGCATACAGAATTCATTCGAAATCATTGATTTCTCCAATTAACAAGGGTCCCTTTTTGAACCTGCCAGAAGCATTCTTTCAATGTAACAGATTTACTCCGGGGAAAGGCAGCATGACATTGAGAGTAGCTCAAGCTTTCAGCAACCGTATCGGACTGCATGTTTGCAGACACCGCTCAGAATCCCCTGTAAGATTCTTTTTCAATTCCGTTTTGCAGTGCTTTAGCTCTTTCAAAAGGCTTCGCTTTGCTAGTCACAATCCAAGGCTCATGACAGCATTTGAAAACATTTTTCTGCTTGGAAGGCAGCTATGCTCACCACTATACCACCAACGCACGCCCACAGGAGGCCTGCAGGACACCACCAGAGAATGCTTACGATTTCGGAAGCTGTCTCCGGGACGTGCTGATTCCACACATCCTGAATAAATCATGATATTTTTAGTTGCTGTAGCTAGACGTTCAAATGAGTTTCATGGCCAGATGGACTGTTTCCTCCAGCGGTATAGTATTGCAGTGAGACAGCACGATGCCTGCAAGACTATGTCACGCTAAACGCCACAGATTGTGTTTGTCCGTTCGTGTCAGTCGTCCTGCAGCCACGGGAAGTGGGACACAAACATGCTGCAATGCTTTCAGGACGTTAGGATTTGTTTGTGCAACATCCGAGAAGAGTACTTGTGGCTTGAATGTGAACTGTACGTGCCCACCCCCTTTCCTCTGTAGTGCATGAGTTCCTCCCGGCATGCCCTTCGTCATTGTTCTGTCATCTTGTATTTAAAGGGTTGTATTTCTGCTGCTAAAAAGAAGCAACGGTAGGATCCCCGCGGTTGCCTGGCAACCGTCAGCTTTGCGCAGTGGCAGTATCGTAGCCTGTGAGGTTTAGCCGAGGCGCGTTTATTGCTAGTTGAAAACTTTTCCCAATACCCCGCTTCCGCCGGTTTGCAATACAATCGGCGAAAGCAATTTTTGACAGTCTCGTCAGAGACTGAGCAAGGTGTTTAAAGACAGATTTGGTCATGGTGACATCATGGTAGAAAGAAACGAGCTTGTTACGTCTCAACTGAAACGCTCTTTAGCTCTTTCAGCGTTATGCAGAGAACAGCGTCTGTTGAGATCACTTTTGAGTCAGCGCGAAACGCCGTGTGCTGTCAGTTTGATTTCATATTGCTCGTCGCGGCGCCCGGCTTTTGTCTGTCAAACGTTAGGTTGCGCTTCTTCATGCTGCATCGTCGGCATGAGTGGAGCTTTTTAAACGTCTGTACTTACTGTATATGGTACAGTGCTTTGCGAAAGTATTCGGCCCCCTTGAACTTTTCAACCTTTTGCCACATTTCAGGCTTCAAACATAAAGATATAAATTTTTTATTTTATGTGAAGAATCACCAACAAGTGGGACACAATTGTGAAGTGGAACGAAATCTATTGGATTTTTGAAACTTTTTTAACTAATAAAAAAATGAAAAGTGGGGCGTGCAAAATTATTCGGCCCCCTTGCGTTAATACTTTGTAGAGCCACCTTTTGCTGCGATTACAGCTGCAAGTCGCTTGGGGTATGTCTCTATCAGTTTTGCACATCGAGAGACTGAAATTCTTGCCCATTCTTCCTTGCAAAACAGCTCGAGCTCAGTGAGGTTGGATGGAGAGCGTTTGTGAACAGCAGTTTTCAGCTCTTTCCACAGATTCTCGATTGGATTCAGGTCTGGACTTTGACTTGGCCATTCAAACACCTGGATACGTTTATTTGTGAACCATTCCTTTGTAGATTTTGCTGTATGTTTGGGATCATTGTCTTGTTGGAAGATAAATCTCCGTCCCAGTTTCAGGTCTTTTGCAGACTCCAACAGGTTTTCATCCAGAATGGTCCTGTATTTGGCTGCATCCATCTTCCCCTCAATTTTAACCATCTTCCCTGTCCCTGCTGAAGAAAAGCAGGCCCAAACCATGATGCTGCCACCACCATGTTTGACAGTGGGGATGGTGTGTTGAGGGTGATGAGCTGTGTTGCTTTTACGCCAAACATATCGTTTTGCATTGTGGGCAAAAAGTTCGATTTTGGTTTCATCTGACCAGAGCACCTTCTTCCACATGTTTGGGGTGTCTCCCAGGTGGCTTGTGGCAAACTTTAGACGAGACTTTTTATGGATATCTTTGAGAAATGGCTTTCTTCTTGCCACTCTTCCATAAAGGCCAGATTTGTGCAGTGTAAGACTGATTGTTGTCCTATGGACAGACTCTCCCACCTCAGCTGTAGTTCTCTGCAGTTCATCCAGAGTGATCATGGGCCTCTTGGCTGCATCTCTGATCAGTCTTCTCCTTGTCTGAGCTGAAAGTTTAGAGGGACGGCCAGGTCTTGGTAGATTTGCAGTGGTCTGATACTCCTTCCATTTCAAGATGATCGCTTGCACAGTGCTCCTTGGGATGTTTGAAGCTTGGGAAATCTTTTTGTATCCAAATCCGGCTTTAAACTTCTCCACAACAGTATTACGGACCTGCCTGGTGTGTTCCTTGGTCTTCATGATGCTCTCTGCGCTTTCAACAGAACCTTGAGACTATCACAGAGCAGGTGCATTGATACAGAGACTTGATTACACACAGGTGGATTCTATTTATCACCATCAGTCATTTAGGACAAGATTGGATCATTCAGAGATCCTCGCTGAACTTCTGGAGTGAGTTTGCTGCACTGAAAGTAAAGGGGCCGAATAATTTTGCACGCCCCACTTTTCATTTTTTTATTAGTTAAAAAAGTTTCAAAAATCCAATAGATTTCGTTCCACTTCACAATTGTGTCCCACTTGTTGGTGATTCTTCACATAAAATAAAAAATTTATATCTTTATGTTTGAAGCCTGAAATGTGGCAAAAGGTTGAAAAGTTCAAGGGGGCCGAATACTTTCGCAAGGCACTGTATATATACAGTATATGGCTGGTCTCGGTACTTTAAAGAAAACATACACGAAAGATGGTTTCATTATGACCAGTATCGGTCTTGAGATATTTTTAACTTGATTTACAGAAGCGCGAAACGGTATGCCCAGGGCGTTTTAGTTTTCGTTTTGTTTTAATGCAGTGCAGTGGATTGATTAGAGATATCAAGTACATACAAGTCATTTTTTAAATGTTGTAGTTCGTCTTGTAAAAATGTTACAAGTACATAATCTGTCAACAATTACACAGGTTCTGTTTCCATATTGCGAATTTTGGTTACGTAATATTATTTTCTAATTTCACGTTGTGAATATATGATTTGGGCAAACAGAGCCGCAAAGAAGTACATTATGGGTTGTTGTTTTTTTTTTGCAGTTTTATCTAGAACAAGCGATGCTTAAACCTTTGTCTGATTCTTGTGAAACTATCCACACGACAGTTACCTAGGAGTTGACTTCAGTGATGTCACTGATGGGATGTTTCTAAAAATCCATCCACTGTAAAACGTCTTCTCCACTTGTCCTGCATATGTATTCGCTAATGAAGCTGTGTGTTCTGAGCCTGGATCTCTACATTTCTGTATGAACCAGCTTAGAGGGCTAAAGACAGCTTGTGTTTAAATTGAGTGTAAGGTAATTTATGCTTCTAAACTCATGGTCAGCATTTATTATTGTACTGTGCTATAAACTTCTTCTGTGCCTAATTACATTATTTTATAGCTTTATCAAATTTGTACATTGTCGATAATGTTTCTGTAGTTTTCAGCCCTCAGCATGCGACTGGTGGTGCTGTGGGTTAGGTTCCTGACTTCCATGTCACATGGTCTGTGATTGAATCCCATGGAACTATGACTTTATTTTTTAACAAACATTTCTTTGAAAAAATTAAACGTTTCCCTGGGTCAGAGATTAAATAAAACCTCACTCGCACCAAACAAATTTATATTTCTAAATATCACAACATGATCGAATTTAAGTCTTTTTAATAACAATGAATAGTCACCTATGCGTTACAAAATAAACATTTATATTGATTTGAATCACGTTTTGATTTAAATCGTAAACGCGTTTAAATATATGTGTTTAAAGGCGATATACTGTATAAAAGCGTTGATTCTTATGGAATGTGTTCCGCCAGGGATTCAAAATTTTTTATTTTTTTTAATCGCGTATCTAAGGAAAATTGCAGTATAACTTTGTTCATGCACATCATTATACAGTATCTCATTTTGTATTTCTATAAAAAAAAATCGTTTGCCCAGCCACTATTGTTTTTATCCTGTAAAGCGCTTTGAGGAGCACAGCTTTCTCACCACTTAGATTACTTTTTGACACCATCCTTACACAAAGCAGAAACTGATTGTATTTTCCGATGACATACAAGTGAAAAGATTACAGATTTTAATCGTCTTTTTTCTGAACCAGGGAAAATCTGATCATGTTTCTCTATAACAATAATAAAAAACTTTATTTTACATATCACCTTTAAAAGTGGCATCTCAAAACAATACAGTAGATGTAAACCACAGATTACAAAGTAAATACCCAGACAAACGCAAACGCGTTTTTAATAAAATGCTTTCATTCATTCAACAGAGAGAGAGCGTAAAACCTGGGTGTAACAGCTGTTCCTTTTTCTGATCACTCGCTCTCTGGATAAATGTCTCGCCTGTCCAGTTCTTTGTTTTCCTAATTTGCCAATTATGCCTGCTGTGATCCACTCCTACCCTCACACCTAAAGAAGACTATTTTAAATGTCTTTGCGCATAAATTTTATTGCACATAAAGGTGATATGTAAAATAATGTTTTTTTTTATTGTTGTTATAGAGAAACATGATCAGATTTTCCCTGGTTCTTCCTGTGCGTGCAGTAGTTACAAAGTTGAACGTCTTTACACGATCTGCTGCAGTTTTCAGTGGGCGGGCTTTGTCAGATGGCTTGGAAAAACGCACTGTGTTTCGGCTCGGGAAACATCATGAGCAGTGTCCTGCATGTTTTCTGTGTATAGCTGTCTTTTAACGCATACAGAATTCATTCGAAATCATTGATTTCTCCAATTAACAAGGGTCCCTTTTTGAACCTGCCAGAAGCATTCTTTCAATGAAACAGATTTACTCCGGGGAAAGGCAGCATGACATTGAGAGTAGCTCAAGCTTTCAGCACCCGTATCGGACTGCATGTTTGCAGACACCGCTCAGAATCCCCTGTAAGATTCTCTTTCAATTCCGTTTTGCAGTGCTTTAGCTCTTTCAAAAGGCTTCGCTTTGCTAGTCACAATCCAAGGCTCATGACAGCATTTGAAAACATTTTTCTGCTTGGAAGGCAGCTATGCTCACCACTATACCACCAACGTACGCCCACAGGCGCCCTGCAGGACACCACCAGAGAATGCTCACGATTTCGGAAGCTGTCTCCGGGACGTGCTGATTCCACACATCCTGAATAAATCATGATATTGTTAGTTGCTGTAGCTAGACGTTCAAATGAGTTTCATGGCCAGATGGACTGTTTCCTCCAGCGGTATAGTATTGCAGTGAGACAGCACGATGCCTGCAAGACTATGTCACGCTAAACGCCACAGATTGTGTTTGTCCGTTCGTGTCAGTCGTCCTGCAGCCACGGGAAGTGGGACACAAACATGCTGCAATGCTTTCAAGACGTTAGGATTTGTTTGTGTAACATCCGAGAAGAGTACTTGTGGCTTGAATGTGAACTGTACGTGCCCGCCCCCTTTCCTCTGTAGTGCATGAGTTCCTCCCGGCACGCCCTTCGTCATTGTTCTGTCATCTTGTATTTAAAGGGTTGTATTTCTGCTGCTGAAAATAAGCAACGGTTTTCTCACAACGCCCTTTGTTCCCAACGGAGCCCTTGTCTGTCATGAAATTCTTCAAAACCTCAAGCTAGAAGAAGAAGAAGACGACAAATATGAAGCGTTACCGCAACGACATGCCATGAGACGATCGATAACGATTTCCATAGGATCCCCGCGGTTGCCTGGCTACCGTCAGCTTTGCGCAGTGGCAGTATCGCAGCCTGTGAGGTTTAGCCGAGGCGCGATTATTGCTAGTTGAAAACTTTTCCCAATACCCCGCTTCCGCCGGTTTGCAATACAATCGGCGAAAGCAATTTTTGACAGTCTCGTCAGAGACTGAGCAAGGTGTTTAAAGACAGATTTGGTCATGGTGACATCATGGTAGAAAGAAACGAGCTTGTTACGTCTCAATAGAAACGCTCTTTAGCTCTTTCAGCGTTATGCAGAGAACAGCGTCTGTCGAGATCACTTTTGAATCAGCGCGAAACGCCGTGTGCTGTCAGTTTGATTTCATATTGCTCGTAGCGGCGCCCGGCTTTTGTCTGTCAAACGTTAGGTTGCGCTTCTTCATGCTGCATCGTCGGCATGAGTGGAGCTTTTTAAACGTCTGTACTTACTGCGCCCCATAAGAAATGGTTTGTCCCCGTTCAAAAGAGATTGTGCGATGTCCGGCAGCGTTCGCAAAGCAAACCTTTGCCAGTTTGAAAAGAGGAATTTATTCTGCTTCCTGTGCGTGCAGTAGTTACAAAGTTGAACGTCTTTACACGATCTGCTGCAGTTTTCAGTGGGCGGGCTTTGTCAGATGGCTTGGAAAAACGCACTGAGACATCATGAGCAGTGTCCTGCATGTTTTCTGTGTATAGCTGTCTTTTAACGCATACAGAATTCATTTCTGTATGCATTTCTTTTCTCCAATTAACAAGGGTCCCTTTTTGAACCTGCCAGAAGCATTCTTTCAATGTAACAGATTTACTCCGGGGAAAGGCAGCATGACATTGAGAGTAGCTCAAGCTTTCAGCACCCGTATCGGACTGCGTGTATGCAGACAACGCTCAGAATCCCCTGTAAGATTCTCCTTCAATTCCGTTTTGCACTTCTTTAGCTCTTTCAAAAGGCTTCGCTTTGCTAGTCACAATCCCAGGCTTATGACAGCATTTGGAACCAATCGCCACTGCGTTGGCCGGGAATCGAACCCGGGTCAACTGCTTGGAAGGCAGCTATGCTCACCACTATACCACCAACGCACGCCCACAGGCGCCTTGCAGGACACCACCAGAGAATGCTCACGATTTCGGAAGCTGTCTCCGGGACGTGCTGATTCCACACATCCTGAATAAATCATGATATTGTTAGTTGCTGTAGCTAGACGTTCAAATGAGTTTCATGGCCAGATGGACTGTTTCCTCCAGCGGTATAGTATTGCAGTGAGACAGCACGATGCCTGCAAGACTATGTCACGCTAAACGCCACAGATTGTGTTTGTCCGTTCGTGTCAGTCGTCCTGCAGCCACAGGAAGTGGGACACAAACATGCTGCAATGCTTTCAAGACGTTAGGATTTGTTTGTGTAACATCCGAGAAGAGTACTTGTGGCTTGAATGTGAACTGTACGTGCCCGCCCCCTTTCCTCTGTAGTGCATGAGTTCCTCCCGGCACGCCCTTCGTCATTGTTCTGTCATCTTGTATTTAAAGGGTTGTATTTCTGCTGCTGAAAATAAGCAACGGTTTTCTCACAACGCCCTTTGTTCCCAACGGAGCCCTTGTCTGTCATGAAATTCTTCAAAACCTCAAGCTAGAAGAAGAAGAAGACGACAAATATGAAGCGTTACCGCAACGACATGCCATGAGACGATCGATAACGATTTCCATAGGATCCCCGCGGTTGCCTAGCAACCGTCAGCTTTGCGCAGTGGCAGTATCGTAGCCTGTGAGGTTTAGCCGAGGCGCGATTATTGCTAGTTGAAAACTTTTCCCAATACCCCGCTTCCGCCGGTTTGCAATACAATCGGCGAAAGCAATTTTTGACAGTCTCGTCAGAGACTGAGCAAGGTGTTTAAAGACAGATTTGGTCATGGTGACATCATGGTAGAAAGAAACGAGCTTGTTACGTCTCAACAGAAACGCTCTTTAGCTCTTTCAGCGTTATGCAGAGAACAGCGTCTGTCGAGATCACTTTTGAGTCAGCGCGAAACGCCGTGTGCTGTCAGTTTGATTTCATATTGCTCGTAGCGGCGCCCGGCTTTTGTCTGTCAAAGTTAGGTTGCGCTTCTTCATGCTGTATGGTCGGCATGAGTGGAGCTTTTTAAACGTCTGTACTTACTGCGCCCCATAAGAAATGGTTTGTCCCCGTTCAAAAGAGATTGTGCGATGTCCTGCAGCGTTCGCAAAGCACATCTTTGACAGTTTGAAAAGTGGAATTTATTCTGCTTCCTGTGTGTGCAGTAGTTACAAAGTTGAACGTCTTTACACGATGTGCTGCAGTTTTCAGTGGGCGGGCTTTGTCAGATGGCTTGGAAAAAACGCACTGAGACATCATGAGCAGTGTCCTGCATGTTTTCTGTGTATAGCTGTCTTTTAACGCATACAGAATTCATTCGAAATCATTGATTTCTCCAATTAACAAGGGTCCCTTTTTGAACCTGCCAGAAGCATTCTTTCAATGTAACAGATTTACTCCGGGGAAAGGCAGCATGACATTGAGAGTAGCTCAAGCTTTCAGCACCCGTATCGGACTGCGTGTATGCAGACACCGCTCAGAATCCCCTGTAAGATTCTCCTTCAATTCCGTTTTGCAGTTCTTTAGCTCTTTCAAAAGGCTTCGCTTTGCTAGTCACAATCCAAGGCTCATGACAGCATTTAGAACCAATCGCCACTGCGTTGGCCGGGAATCGAACCCGGGTCAACTGCTTGGAAGGCAGCTATGCTCACCACTATACCACCAACGCACACCCGCAAAAGCCCTGCAGGACACCACCAGAGAATGCTCACGATTTCGGAAGCTGTCTCCGGGACGTGCTGATTCCACAAATCCTGAATAAATCATGATATTGTTAGTTGCTGTAGCTAGACGTTCAAATGAGTTTCATGGCCAGATGGACTGTTTCCTCCAGCGGTATAGTATTGCAGTGAGACAGCACGATGCCTGCAAGACTATGTCACGCTAAACACTACAGATTGTGTTTGTGTTGGACAGTTGGACCCTACAGCTGGATCCTCGTCGACAACCTGAATAGCTTATTCAGAAGCAGTGCTGGTCCGGGAACGAACCAGCTTCTTCCCAGGCACAAGAGTGACTTGTGAGGACTCGCGGTCACACTCTGTGCATAGAGACTTTCTACCAGCCAGCCGGACTGCTGGTAGATCCCCTCGGAGCAACGACTGCCCTGCGCGCTGCAGTCAGATTCCTCCGCTCGTCCTACTCCGAGCTGCACCTTGACTGGTTGGCCGGTAGCCAGAGGACGCCGGGACAACGCCCATTGGACAACCGCTGGAACAGAGGCTGCAACAGAGCCTGTCAGCTGGTTTGGTGTTCGTGCCGGGAAATTCCAAATCCATACACAGTGGATAACTAAACCCCATGTTCTACATTGCGTCTCGAGAATTCAATTGTACCTCAACACAAGTTGTTATCAATTTAATTCATGAGTAATGTATTTACTTCCGAGTTTAGAGTAACAGTGGGTAATAACACTGATTAGCGATTTGGTAACTGAACGATATATATTGACATATATTCTCTGTTGTGTATCTCTTTGTGTTTGCATCTCTTCGGGATTATATACCTTGTATATTGATAACCCTCACAGTAAGGTCTGCCACTCGTATCCAGGCAGACTAGTATATGTTTGGTGGACAATTTATATTAATAAATGTATCTAGTGTATTGAACCCCTGTGTGTGCGTTGTTAGTTGTTCTGACGATTGATTTTCTAAAAGCCCCAACTAACAATCTCGTGATTACTGCTACAATAAATAATTGTCTCAGTAAACCCATCAAACCATTACATTTAATGGCGTCCCTGGGTGGGCGAGTTTAGAATGAAATGAGAATCAGTCGCACAGAATAACTGATGTTGCTGTGAGTTCAAGTTCAGCACAGCACCGCGGCTTCTATACGCGAATACCGGGTGTGCTGATAACTGCGTAAAGAAATCCCCCTGTTTTCTAGCGTTTAGTGTAACGTGTGCTGATTGGAAATCCATCTGCTCGGGTGTCTAGATTCCATACTGTATTTTGGAAAAAGAAAAAAAAAAAGTAATACTCTTAAAGTTTCTCTGACGTGTAGCGGTGAGGCTTATTAATAGAAAGAATTAAGTGTTCTGAGCCTTCCCAAATGAGGCCCCATTTCTCTGTTCATCTCTGTGGTGCAGCCACAGAGAAACTATTCATGCAAGATGTTTTCTTTTGATAAGGACAGCTCCCAAAGGGGGATGCACTTAGCTAAGCCTGGCTATCATGATCAATGGTCATCCATTGGCGCCTATCTGTCTAGGGAGTGCCAGTTGGACATCTGGACTGCATTACTAAGTGTCAGGAGTAAGTGACTCATATCTCACCTTGATCAACCAATCAGGGACTGGTAGGGCCGAGTAACCCACATGGGACTCTGATGCCCATGGAACTTTCAGCCAATCAATGAGCTGAAGTTCCTCCAGGTAAAAACAGGCAACACAGAGAGCCTAGAGATTCAGATTCAGAAGGGAAGATTCAACAAGATTCAGATTCAGATTCAGATTCAACAATTCTAAAGGGAATTCAAAGGAGAATCCCAAGGGCAGGACATTCTCGCAGCGCGCCTCCTGACCATCCTGAGACTCAGCCCGGACAACCATGGAACGGCCAGTATGTCCGAGTGCCAGAACCTTCCTTTGTTCTAAGAGTCTAGAGTGGAGGTTGCCAGAGAGTAACCAGCAGCAGGCCTTGTGAACAGGTCGGAACTGTGGACAGCTGAATCACTATTCAGAACTAGCTCTTCATCAGGAACGAACCGGTCCTCTTCCTGACTTGCTGGGACCCACAGTCATCTTTTCTCCTGTGCACAAACTTTGCTAGTTAAAGCCAACAGTGAGCATCAGCAGCGCACCGTCGCAAGCCGCACAGCACAGCCTGGCACGGAGCCAGAGAGCGCGGATTGGACAGCAACAGCCTGCAACTGCTTCTTTGAGTCCGCAGGAGATCTGAATCCCCAAAGATTGGATGAGTATTCAACTTCAATGCATTACAGCTCGAGAATTCAATTGTTATCCCAACCAGTTGATATCAATTTAATTCCTAAGAGTTATGTACTTGTTTTGAGTATCTAATGTAGAAGTTGTAACCAAGTTCATTTATGAAACGGTCTTAATGAATGATATACTGAACGTATGTCCTCTTGATATGTGTAACACTTTGTAACTGATTGAATATATACCTTTTGTATTCTGATAACCCTCTCGATAAGATCTGTTAGGTTTATATGCATATTCTATGTATTAATAAATGTATCCTCGTGTATTAGTACCTGTGTGTGTGCGTTGTTTGAGTTATATCGCATGGTTGGATTCTAAAGCCATCAAAAGAATCAACTTTGTGATTTACTGCTACAATTAATAATTGTCTCAGTAAATGCCCAAACCCTACAGAACTGGTGCCTTCAGAGAGCCACTATGATTACATATTTGGCGTCCCTGAACCGGTTTTCCCTACAGACGTAATGACAATGGCTGCTAAAATGTCTGAAGTGGAGTCGCTTATAAGTACTATTTCTAGCGACGACAATCCTGGTTACTGGAGTGGTATCGAAAAGTTGAACTTTGATGATATTGAGAAGCTGCAAGTAGATTTAGTAGCTAAGGTAGCGAACCAGCTTAACACAGGAGGGTCTGTGAAAGCAGTTCTGGTCCTATCGAGTTTCACCTTAAATCTAGCTAAACAGCTGGAACTGTCTTTGTCTGAGCTGACAAAGTTTCAAAAGCTTCAGGGAACGCTAGAAAGATATAAGGCGGAGCGAGTTGAGTTGTTGGATATAATCAGAGAAAAGAGAGTGAAAAATGAGGAAAGTGAAGACTGACTCAGGGAAGTTTTAGGTAAATTAGATGACTTGTCTGCTAGAGAAACTGCGGCTGAGGTAGCTAGGAGAGACCTGGAAGCGAGCTCGAAAGAAAAAGAAAAAGAAATTGAGAGTTTAAATGAGCTCAGCCAGGAAAGGCAAAAGGAGTCAGATGCTGCCGTACTGGAAGCAAAATAGACTAGATCCCACTTGCATGCCAGCCCACCTAGCAGCCCGGAGCGCTCACCCAGCGCGCCGGGAGGAGGTTTCTCCCGGCCAGGGTCTGTGGTCGGATCGGCATGGGGGAGATCGCCGAGTCCTGCGCGAAACGCAAGGGCGAGTCAGTTCAGACATAGACCCCCTGCTCCTGATCACGGCCGTCTCCCTGCCCGCGGAGAAACCGTAAAAATTAACCTCCACTCCCTGAGGCAGTTAGCCAAAGATGTAGAAAGGTTTGACCCGTCAGTGTCAGGGAATAATGTGGAGACCTACATCGATGAGCTGAGATATACTTTGCAGTTTATGCCCGAAGCGTCCGAACAGGAAAAGGCTATGTTAGTAAGGAAAACTACCAGCCGAGCGGTCCACGAGTGGATGTCTAGACAAGGACCGGAGGTCTGTAATAGCTTTGAGGAGCTGTGTCAGGCAATGATCGGAGAATTTTCGGCTTTTATCGATCCCATAGCTGCCGTGGCCGCTGTGCACCATATTAAGCACGAAAAAGCTGAAGCCCCTCGCGACTATTATCAGAGGCTTAGGCGCACTTATTTTGCAGGGCGGAATGAAGAGGGTTGCGAAGAGAACGTGAATTTCAAAGGTTTATTCATTGCTAATCTGCATCCCTCAGTCAGGAAAATGATTGTGATGCACACTGATGCAAAAGCGATGAAAATGGCTGACATTAGAAGGTTGGCTCAAAAAGCCTGGGGAGCTGAAGTCTCTGCTTCCTCAGAGCGAAAACCTGCTAAAACGGCCGTGTTCGCCACTAAAGCCAGCAGGGTTGACGACTCGCCTCAGCTCGAGGCAGCTGAGGTTCCTGAGCTCGCTAAGCCCCGGCGCAAAATAGGCAGGCAGGACCGCACTAAGCGTCAGAGCCGCCGTGAGCGCTACGGGGAAGGCAAGGGCTCAGGCAGAGCCTATCATAAGACTGGACGAAGGGAGTCGACTGCAGCCCGCCTGGCCAGGCTTGAACAAGCCCTGCCTGAGAGATCAGGACAGGGTAAACCTTCCGCACCGAATGCCGGAAGTGTGAATGAGCTTAGGGGGACCACGCCCCTTCTCACTGGAGGAGGCGGGGATCCGTCCCAAGCCCCTCCCTCAGTCTATCTGATTGGGTGGGAGGGTTCCTGCCTGGAAGAAGGCTGTGACTCTGAGCTGGGCGCTGACCCCGCCCCTGAAGTCAAAGAAAAGGCAGGCTTCCAACAATTCTTAGGGAATCTCAGCCAGAAAGGCAAAGCAAGGCGTATTTATATCAAGGTTTCTCTTGAAAACGTCTTAGATAGAGAAGCACTGATTGACACTGGGGCTGAAATTAGTTTGATGTCAGCCGATCTACTCAGCGAGCTCAAACGAGTAGCGAAAGGAAAAGGCATCAGACTTAAGGTAGAACCGTGTAAGATAGATATTTCCAGCTATACCCAGGATCATGCCAGGATCACACACCGAGTTTGGGTGGCACTTAGGTTCGGGCCAATGAACGTGGTGCATCCTGTTTACATCTCTAGGTTTAAAACAGAGCCACTACTCATTGGCCAAGACCTGCTTGACAGGCTGGAGCCTCTGGTGGACTGCCAGCGTGGAAAATTGTGGGCTCAGGTCAAAAACCCTAAGCCTGTTGCACAGCAAAAAGGGGGATTCAGTGGTTATGCTGTGATCACACAGTGCCCACTGAACACTATAGCTGAGTTGGAGGTTCCTCCTGGTTCCTCTGGACGAGAATAAATGTCTCTTCTTGCTTTCCAAAACTACAGGGAAGTCCTGCCCAGGCCAGCACTCCCACGGTCTCCCAACTACAGGAGCAGTGCTCCGAGCAGCTGCTTGACCCGCCAGGTAAAGCACACCCCCTTTTCATCCCTGAAGAAGAGTGGATCTCCCTGTCCGGTAATGAATGGGAGTCCTTTCTGTGCACCCTGGTACCTCAGGGGGTCCAGGAATACCACCCCATGGTGGTGGGAGGGGGTCCAGGTGGCAGAAGTGCAGGTTGATGATGTAATTCTTAGCCTCAGCTCTGAGAAGTCCATAATCAGTGAAGGTCTGTTCGAGGACCTGTCGCCAAGCTGTCAGGTGACCCTGGTGACGCAGTCACAGGTTCTGTGGTGGGCACCCCCATCTCATAGGTCCATTTGGAGCAAAGGAAGCTGTGTAGCTTCCATCTCCATCGGAAAAAGGAAGTTTGCTCACTACTTCCTATTGGAAGTACCTATTGGTTCGACTGGGCGCCCAGCTGGACACAGTAAACAGTGTGCTGTGGACACGGGTGGACCCAGATGCCCACTCTCTAAGCGGTGACCCCGAGAACATTCGGTCAGGTCAGACGATTCCTCAG